>NC_059988.1:1895681-2198712 GCF_912999745.1 Papilio machaon
GCTACGCATACTCACCTGAGTAGCTCCTTCACTGTAATCAGTATGTTAAGATCAATCTAATATATAAAATTCTCATGTCACAATGTTCGTTCCCGTACTCCTCCGAAACGGCTTGACCGATTCTCATGAAATTTTGTGAGCATATTCAGTAGGTCTGAGAAGCGGCCAACATCTATTTTTCATAACCCCCCCCCCCCATTTTTTAACTGCGCGCGGACGGAGTCGCGGGCGACAGCTAGTAATCTATAAATGGATATGCCTATAGCTTCGAAATGAAAGCTTTTGTTACATTCCAACTTAAAAATGTTACTTAATTCTATCTTTATTATTAGTTTGAATTTTTACAACCGCTATAAACTGTTACTGTCACCATCAAATTACCACCACAAAATGGCTTGGACTAACACAAATATAACACGCACCTTTCTAATGTCATAGATAAAATATTACAAAATTTGTATGGGAGTTTTTGGTGTATTTTAAGCCCGGTAGGGGCGCTGCACTAAATTTAATATGAAGTTCTCACTAATATTCGTGCTAAGCCTTTAGTTAATATATATTAAAAATATAATTTATAATACCTGGTGACGTCCCAAGTCTTGAGTGTACCATCAGTACTGACGGTGATCAAGAGTCCGGGCACTTGCTCGCTAAGTATGAGTCCTGCAAACAGATGCGTAAAATCATATTACATAACAAACGTATTTATGTAAATAATTAGCTTTTGTCCGCAACTCTGTCATAAAAAAAAAATACATTTTAAGTAGCCTATACGTTCTTCCAGACTATTCATAAATGCGAATTATATTATTATTATATTATAAATGCGAATGTTTAGATGGATGGATGTTTGTTTGAAGGTATCTTCGGAACGGCGCAACGGATCTTGATGAAATTTGGCACAAATGTAGAACATAGGCTACTTCTTAAGTTGCTTTTTTATTCCGCGCGGACGGAGTCGCGGACGACAGCTAGTATTAAATATATTAATTTATAATACAAACAGTATGAAAAAAAAAATTTTGTGCAACTTTACCGGTGACTTCTTTTTCATGTGCATCAATGGTCCAAAGAGGTAAGTCCTGTCTACAGTCCACATATGCCACTTTACCTACATTGTTACTCATCTGTTTTGAAAAAAGAAAAAAAAATTAACTAAAATAGAAATCCATTGGAAAAAAAATCGAATACGTATTGATTTATGTACGATTTCATTCCAAATTAAATCTGCAACAACTTCTGTCAGAGAACCTAATGTTTAAACTGTTATTAAAGTTAAAAAAAACATAATTATTTAATACAAAACCCAATTAATCTTTACATAAATAAAATAAATAATAAAATATGACTGACAGCGAAACAGAAGGGGTTATGCGTGTCCCAGACTACGCGCTCTATCTCCGGCTCGAGGGACCAGCCGCGGTGTGTGTCAGGAGTGCGACAGTCCAACACACGAGCTCGTCCGTCACACGCACCCACCAACAATGTCTGCGCCTCCAGAGGGTGGAAGCATAACGACTGCACCTATAGTACAATACAGACAACATTTCAACTATAACCTTACTATATATATCTAAAAGAAAGTCGTGTTAGTTACACTATTTATAAGTCAAGATCGGTCGAACTGATTTAGCTGAAAATTGATGGGGAGGGAGGTAGTTTAGAACTAGGAGACGGACATAGGAACTTTTTTATCTTGTGTGCATTTTTTTTATTCCGCGCGGACGGAGTCGAGGGTAAAAGTTAGTAGAAGAATATTAAAGAAATTAACAAAGCTTCAAAACTGTTAACACATTCAATGTGTTAATATATCTCTCGGATTTTCTCTGAAAAAAAAAAAAAAATATCTTAAAAGTGGTAGACGCCTTCCACCCTTTTCTTATAATTAAAGGATGGGAAGGGGAATCGGGTTTGGTGGAGGAGGAGACGCATAGGAAGAGGAAATATTCACTTTCTCTGTGTCCTGTCCTCCGTCAATTAAATGTAGATTTCTATGATGGACATAGGTCGCTACGCTATTTTGGGAAATTCACTTGGCCGCTTGATCGTTAGTCAACTTATACAGGTAATATAAAGAAGGCATCACTAGAAGCTAGTTAAATATTAATTACCTTATCAGAAAAGTAGTTGATCTTAGTGTGAGGTGTGCCTTGATCCAAGTCCCATAGTAGTACCGTTTTGTCGGCAGATCCACTCGCTAACACGTGTCTGTGCAATACAACACATAACACATATAGACATATTAAAGAAATAATCTATATTAAAATGCATTTATCCAATGTTCTTATGGTGAAAGAAATTAAAAGATATGTGTGAAGTTAACCCTCACTGGGTCAGCGTGTTAAACTATGGCCTAGTCACCTCTAACTTAGGGTAGCCTCTGAATCCCTTAGTATGGAAGCATAATGAGCTGATGATGATGATGAAACTACATTTATAATTACTTCAATGTATTATTCCTTGAATTATAATATAAATATTCTAAATTGAACCAAAATTAAACATTCTTCCATTGCTTTAGGTTTCGTAAAGAGTTTTAAAGACATAAGATGATTTCTAATTGCTAACAATCGTTGCTTCACTCAGAAAAAGTCTTAGTTTTATAACAAAGTTAATAAAGCACATATGTACTAATATATTCAGTTAATCCTTCAAAATTTAAGATAAAGTGGCTCTAACTCACGTGAAATTTTTATTCCATGATAGATCAAGCACAGCATCTTTGTGTCCTACACGTTTTATTTTTTTCTTCTTATTGGGTTTTTTGCCCAGTTTGAACGCTGGCTCGAGACAGTTCTCAATGTCTAAGTCCCACACTTGAATGACTGGATCCATGCCACCCAATGCACATAAGTTACCTGTGTAACAAAACTCAGATTCAGTAAGACTCTGTAAGATTCAGATAATTTTATTCCGAATTAGTTATTTTTTTAAAGTTGATTACAGACTGCTATTGAGTCGTTGGTAAGAAGAAAAGATATAAAAAAAATCTTTAATTGTAACCTGCCAAAGTCTTTCTTTAAAAGCTATCTTACTTCTTACTAATATTATAAATGCAAATGTATGGATGTATATTTGTTTGAAGATATCTCCGGAATGTCTCAACGGATCTTGACGAAATATGACAGACGTAAAACTTAATCTGGAAGAACACATAGGCTACATTACGTCTCTTTTAATTTCGCGTTGACGGAGTCGTAGGCGACAGTTAATGTTTTATACATATAAAATAACAGGCAAGTTATAAGTTATTATAATAAACATGTAACTTACCTGGTTGTGGATCTGTTGGGTCATGACTTAGCCACTCAATACAGAGAGGGAACCAGGGCAGTATTATGTCATGATGAACATAGAATGAGCCCTCTTCTTTATTGAAAACTAAAATAAAATATTTGTGATATAACTTTCTATATATTTAACACATTCAATGCTATTACAATTTTACGTTATAAAAGTGAATTTGCATTGTAAATCAGTGGTCAGTGTGTTAAGAAAGACAAACAAGTAGTGTTCAACTTACTGTGTACTTCCAAAATACTGGCATCACTTTCCACATGCCCTACAAGTAGAAGGTTGTCTGTTGGTTTGATTATGTCATCCTCTTCATCACTGTCTGGTCCTTCTGTCTGCGTAAAACCAATTAGTGAATGTTTTCATACATCTAATATATAAAATTCTCGTGTCACAGTTTTCGTTGCCATACTCCTCCGAAACGGCTTGACCGATTCTCATGAAATTTTGAGAGCATATTCAGTAGGTCTGAGAATCGGCCAACATCTATTTTTCATTTTTTTTTAACTGCGCGCGGACGGAGTCGCGGGCGACAGCTAGTTTACTATAAAACTGACAAATGTTAATTAGAATATAAAGCTATATCTAACTTTTTTAATAATGTTAGTGTTTATATTTTTAAGAATCTTAGTGGCTCAGTACATTGTATTAGTTTCTGTGCAGAACACATTTTTAGGTGTACCGGTGCGTACATGTACTAGGGGAGTGCACTTTGCAGCATGCAGTGACTTTGAGTCGTCAAAAACATTGAAACTTATACAGCATTTCTAGTTCAATCTCATAATATCAGATTATCACTTACTCTTATCTGAACATTCTCGCTGAGGTCTCCTAGGTTAGGCAATGTTGCCACAGTACCAATACCAATAGGGTTTACTGTTACTGAAAAATATAATAATCATTTTTAACATTAATAATTCACTAACCTACATATTTATTAGGCCATCCCTACAAAGGCTTTGTGGACCAAAGGTTGAAATAAGACTACTGTATAAACTAGTATATAGTTTGTATCGGGAAAACTAAAAGCAGAGTTATGAGACTTCAGAAAACTTTAATAGTAAAATGTAATTAGAGTATTTAGAATTCTATTTTTCATGGATATGTAAGTATTTATGTGGCTTTGTATGTATGTAAATTACTTTGTGCCCAGCGCCTAAATGAACTAATTTTGGCATATTAATTTATTCTTCTCCTGAGTTAGCTATTTTTGTTTTTTAACTAACAAATTGTTATCTTTATAATAATCGGTACTCACTACTATCTTCCTCGTCATATTGATCAAAATTGAATTCATCGTTAGGGTTTGCTGGAGGTTCTCTAGTTTCTGTTTCACCTTCTTCATCACTCTGATCATCACCTTGTTCTGTTATCCTATTTAATAGGTACATTTAAAGTTTAGCTACTATTATTAGATTTTGTGATTTTGATTGTTGGAAACACAATTTAGGTCTATTAAATTGTTTAAACTTTCGTGAGACTAAACTATATATAGATGGCTCACACTGAAGAATAGGCTCTAAACTAGTTGATGTCAATACCGGACAAATTATGTGACTGTGAGTCGCTCACATTTAGTTTCCATACATAATGTTAAATTCATTTTAATGATAGCAAAACTTATCAGACAGAAGCACAATTTGGTTAAAAATAGTAATATAAATACCTTAAATCATCGGCCGTTTGTTTGATTATTTTTTCCAATTCTTTTTCAGTTAATTCTATCTGGAAAAACAAGATTAAATTAGGAATATTCCTTACAAATAGAAATTAATGTATTTGTAATTATTAATATTATTGTAAATATTATTATTATGAATGAATATACCTTTTCAGGCACTGATTTGGCAACTCCTCTTTGCACAAAATGCATACATGATACTAAGCTAACAGTTGGTGTATTTTCTTCCATATTTTATTCATATATTAGCACGAGGCAAAATAAAAACGTGCTTTTGATTACTAGTATTTGACAATTTTGACAGTACTTTGTTTATTATATTTTTTGACTTTTCCAAATACCAAAGACCAAAGTCAATATCATCCCGACATTGTGAAAGATAACTAAAAGATTCTTTGTTTTTAAAAGATAAAAAAGATATACATTTTGGAGGATTAAAACAAGTAAATAAATATACTTTGCATGTTATAATTGATAAAAATATCAAAATTCTCTTTTATATATTACAGATTATTTTAATAATAACAACTGTTCTTGGTCATGTAAAACTGAAGGACTTTTTCTTGCACCAAACTCTTCAAACAATTAACGAATCGACACAGTCAAGTTTACAACACTATTAGTCTGTGGGCCAAATTGACCATACGAGTGATACAAAAGTACTTCATTTGACGTTCGTCTATTAAAGCTTTTTTGGTTCGTTTTATTGTTAAATATGGTGAATTGTGCAGTTTTAATGTGTAAAAGAAGATCAAAAACTTCGAAATTACGCGAACATAATGTCTCCTATCACAAGTTAGTATCGTAATTTAAAAACATGAGGTCTTATCCTTTTTTTCCGTCATCATACCAACATATCTCATTTTACGTCAGTTAACTAGATTTACTTGCTGGTGTCCTAGTGATGTTCATTGTTAATTTACGGTTAACTGTATAATTTATAAAAAAAAGTGGTTCTTTTTTATATTCTAATAAAAATAATCACATTTATGTAAAGTTTGTTAAATCTTCATCCCATTTATTGAAATTGTTGTAGTACTGTTTTAAGATTTTAATAATAATTATCCTATAAACTTCGTATTTGAGTTTATTTACTATTATTGTTTTGGATTTAGTAATTACTTCTTGCGTCTTCATAGATAGTTAGACTTATCGACGGATATGAAAGTGAACCAGAAATTATTTCTACTTACTACTACCGTTTACAAGGAGGTTATAGCATACATGTGCAAAATATGTTGTAAATTCTATATAATAAGCAAGAGCGTTATAATTATTATTAAAAATCTACTTATATTATCTTATGTTTTAATGATAAAACAGTGACTTCAACCTTACCAATCCAATATTCACTGTTAAAATTACTAGATACTTGTAATCGAAAATAATATTCGAATGTAAAAGTATATAATTCTTCAACTTTCGGTTAAGGTTTCCTAGAGATCCTACAGTAAGACAAGAATGGAGAAAATTTTGTAATAGAAGTAATAAATGGTATCCTACACAAACAAGTGCCATTTGCTCAGATCATTTTACGCAATCCAGTTTCAAGATATATTCAAACATCAAGCGAATATTGAATAAAGGAGCAATACCTACACTTCGCACCTGCTACTGTTCGGTAAATAGTGCAATGCTGATTTAGAGGCTAAAGATCATACGTAAACAGCGTTGAGCTTTCTTCATTTTTATTTATATTTCAGAAAACAAAACAAGAACAACATAATAAAAATGAGGAGCCATCGAAACTCCAACAGCAAACATCGAAAAAGACACCTACCAAAAATGTGCGATTTTTTTTTAATTCGTGACTATTTGAGCGTTTATTTGGTTAACTTATTTCACTAGCACTGTTTTAGGTGGCAATTTCTACGTGTAAGAAGACTAAGAGTGTTTTGTGCGATAAAAACAAAACCATTAAGAAATTGCGAGATAACAATCGATATTTAAAAAACAGAGTTACTACATTAAAAGAAAGTGTAAAAAAGCTACAAGAGAAGTCCGTAGTAATTAAGGAAGAAAGTACATTAGAAGAAAATGAAACTTCAGAAAACAAAAACACGAAAAGGTATAAAAGAATTAATGCTGCGTTAATTCAGTTATCTCCGATAGTATTTTACTGCATATGACTTTCTTACATGTCTTGTTAAATGAACAACGCAGTGTATGTATACAACTAGTTGTATTCAATGTATCTATGGTATGGATAGATAGAAGATAGAAGATCTCTGGTTTGTTTCATTTTTTCGCCGCTACTTCGCTGGTCTATTTTTATTGAATTTGATGACCACCCGTCAGCTAGTTGTCAAAAGCTTTTTTTTTTTTTTATCAACGAGTTTTTGAACAACAAGTCGATGAAAGCTTAATATGTTATAATATGTTACGTTTCTTTGACGAAAGACAACGGCCCATCTCTATTTTGTATGGTTGCTTACATTATGCGATTCTTTTTCTTCTTTGCGTTATGATTAATCTTTTACATTACAAACTAAAAAGGTTTAAAGCTGAAGGTATATGAAATTTTCTCTTATAGTCAAAGAATCAATCGAAGAACCCAATCTAAAACATTAGTTTTTTGTGTCAATTCGATATTACCTACTTTTTATTTTTAGTGGAGTGTATTATTTTATCTGTGGTGCAAATTGTTGTGTGATTTGTCACGAACATAGTTTACTTTTATTACGAAGGTAAAGTTTATTAAATTATATGCCTCCGAACAAAAGCTGTAAGTAGCAATTTAATATTTTTAAAACAAGGCACGAATGATTATAAAATTAATACAAAATGATAAAATAACAAAGCACCATAGACAAGTATATTCCGTCACAACATTGGTTTCATTCGCTGCGTGATAAACGTTTATGGAAATTTTAAGTATTAAAAATATATTAGGTATTCTTCTTATGAAATATTTAGTTGTAATTCCTAAATTAAAACATTTTTGTTTAGGTTTAATTTTGTTCTCCAATTTAGTCCGATAGTAACGTTCTGACAGGTGAAATAACATTGTCGATTAAAAAAGACAAATAACTTTATGTCTACAGATAGTGTTCATATTTCTAAAAATAAAAGCCTTCAGAATATAATCCATATAAAAGGTACATTGTGTTTAAATATTTAAACAAAAATAAACATCAATAAATTTGTTTAATTGGAAAAAAAACTTGTGACTTTTTGTTTAATCTAGTTTGTCATAATTTTTAGAACGTCAATATTGTTTCACTTCATGTCATAGCTTTCGTTTACACTATTCGATTTTATATTTTTTCATAATCTTTGTGATTTTTAAGTTATGATTCTAAATAATACTTATTATAAGACTAAAGCTTCACGATTTTGTGGCTTAGGTCAAGGAACATGAGCAAAGATCAAGGGGAAGTTGCCCTTCCAACGGAATGCGGATTGGCGGAATGCCGGACATGTCTCCAGGCAATTGATAATAACTCAGTTTTGGTCGATTTATTTCAATGCTGGGTACCACCTTGGGATGGAATGGAGTCTACTATAGCTGAGGATTTAGCAAAACTCGCCAATGTTCAGGTATTTTAGAAGTTAGCTTCTTGAAAAACATAGAAATTAGACTACCATCTACTAGCTAAAACAATAGAATAAAACGAAAAATTACTTGAATTAATGTAACTCCAATAACACTGTTTATCATTTACATAACCTCCAAAGTTTTTACATTTATTAAAAATGGTGTTATTTATATAAACATAATCAAAGAACTTGTAATACACAAAATAAATAATAAATATCCCTTCTTAATGTCAGCAACATTATGTTTTCAAATATTGTTCTTAATTTGATTTTTAGATCACACAAACAGATAAATATTCGAAAGTTATATGTGAGCCTTGTTGTCTAAAACTACAGAGTGCATGTGATTTTGCATACATTGTACGAAAGAATGATAGATTACTTCGCCAGAAACATCCACAGTCACCTGAAAATATTGACAACAGTAACAAGACAATATGGCCTAAACCCATTCAAATAGATAAAAATATTAATGGGACATATGAGAATTATGGAGACGTTGAAATCAAGCAAGAAGTGATGTCAGAAGATGAATATATGGATGATAATAAAGAGGAAATGGCCAGTTTAGAAATTAAAATTGAACCCGAAGAGCTAATGCAACCTATGTTATTGCAACCACAAGAAAATGAACAAATTGATGGTGCACAATCACCTTATCTGGAGTTAAATGGTAAGTAAATCCTTAAAAATTCTGAAACTGCTTTACAGCTAAGTTATTTTTAATTTTTATAATGTCACCATCAATTTGTTTACTGCATTCTTGATAGATATAAATATCAACATGATTATGTAGAGAGTTTTATATTAAAACTAGCTTTTAGCCGCGACTCCGTCCGCGCGGAATAAAAAATAGAAAACGGGGTAAAAATTATCCTATGTCCGTTTCCTGGTTCTAGCTACCTGCCCACCAAATTTCAGTCAAATCGATTCAGCCGTTCTTGAGTTATAAATAGTGTAACTAACACAACTTTCTTTTATATATATAGATATCTTTGTTTCAGGCCATGTTTTTCATGAGTCAAAAGAGGAAATTCCGTTAACAAATGGTAATGATTGTAAAGAGGATGTAAGTATGTTTGATTTTAACCACTAAGTATGTTTTATTTAACAATTTGCATGTCGTAACATTTTACGTAATTGTAAAAGTGAAGTTTGTAATTTTATATTAAAAAATATGCTTAAATCAGTCTTAAATTTCTTTATATTATGTCTGTAGTGTAAAGATTTCCCATTTTCCAATGTAGTGTCAATGTTTCTAATATTAATTTGAAATATGCTCAGATTTATGGCTGCGTAGCATGGATGCCTAAATTTTATTGTTTAAATAGAAATTTACTAATTTGGATCTTACTCTGAGATACATTATTTGATACAACTTTCAGCTTCTGGAGATAAAGGAAGAACCACTAAGTGATATAGAAGATGGAGATGTGATACCAACAGATCTCCCTCTAGTGTGTATGCTGTGCTGCAAAGAACTGAACAGTGTTACTGGTTTGAAGGTATGGTATCTTCCATTCATATTCTTGCATCATAACTCTTGATCTATTCAGTACTTGTTGGAAAAGTCAAACTTTGAACATAACAACTATTTTCTGGAATAACTAAATATTTCAAATAAAATTTCAGATCAAACTAGATTTTTTTCAAATACATCTATTTTAATCACTTCCCGCGCGAGTGCAGTGACGAGTAGATGTGTCAGTCAAGCTCTAATATTGCAAGCAAACACCAGTGTAAACATTTAATTTAATTGATGTGAAATTACGTTGAAGTGAAGTGAACTAAAAATACAAGAAAAGTAAGTGCGATATATAGTGACTATTACATTAATACAGCATCTTTAAACTGTATTTTTATGAATTGAAAACATTAATGTGACTGAGAGTAAACATCAACGGTTTTCACTAATACCCTGCACTAAATCTTATATTCCGCCGAGTTCAACAGTTGTCAACATTACAATGTTTGCAATAAACACATACTACTATTGATAAATATACTTTCTAAGAAAAAAGTAATCACTGCACATTTGGCATTCCCTTTGTTTACATTTTACAATAAAAGTTCAAGCCCTTATTCCACGCATACAGGCTGATCTAAATAAAAATTAAACAAAATATTCACTCACGTCGATTGATCTTAATATAAGGAATACTAATAATGCCACTCAAGAGGACGCCACCTAAATCGCCAAATGTTGCCACACTAGATGTGCACCCGTTGCAGACACATAGTCAGTCCGACCCGTCTATAAGTGTAACGCATAATCCTGAAACTATAACTACTAAAACCATGCAGAGAGTTAAACGAAAAAGAGACCGATCGGCAGAACAATCAGAACTTGATGATTTTAGAACCACTATCATGGATATACTCAAGGAGTTGCAGTCTACTGTGAGCGAAATAAAAGAACAAAATGTCAAATTGCAGGAATCAGTTGACTTTACAGCTCATAAATACGATGAAATATTAACAAAAATGAAGCAAATGGAGGAAGCAAGAAGAGAAGATAAAAAATATATACTTTCATTAGAAAACAAAATTGATAAATTAGAACAGCAAAGCCGCGCTACGAGCGTGGAAATCAGAAATTTACCTAAAAGGAACGGTGAGACCAAACAAAATTTATTAGATACCTTGAACGACATCTATAAAGCTATCAAACTACCGCCACAAATGTCTGACGTGAAAGATATATTTAGAAACAATAACAAAACTTCTACCCCGACAGTGATTGTTGAGTTTGGTACAGTTAAAAATAAAGAGTCCCTATTACAACACATAAAAAAGTTCAACAAAGAAAATAGCAACAACAAACTGAACACCGAACATTTAAGGATACAAGGGCCTAAGATTCCTATATACTGCTCAGAAAACCTATCTTCTAAAAGTAAGCGCTTATTCTTCTTAGCACGAGAATTGGCTGGTCACGAAAAATATAAGTTTTGCTGGACAACACACGGAAAGGTCTACTTAAGAAAGGAAGAAGGGTCCCCGCTCTGCCGTATTGATTCAGAAGGTGATATCTCCAAACTTAGGCAGCAGAAGTGACTATTACAAAGCTTTAGAAATATCTTACAAAACTATTATATAAGTATAAAAAATGTATTCATCTCTATTTACAATTTTTTTTCCCGGGTATTATTATATGAATTTATTCTCTCACTTAATACTTACACCTATCTTACACATGCACAAATTAAACACAAAGAAAATCACTTTTATGTCAGACGAATACATTTCAATCACACACCTTACTACAACTGCTCAATCATGAGACCTCCACACATTACTTCTTATTTTTATCGCATACATTCAAATACTAAAATTGCCACATTATGTAACTGGAAGCTTAACTATAGCATTTTGAATAGACTTAAACCGTATTTTAAAAAACTGGGAACTCAGTTTTTTATCCAGCTGAATAGGATACAACACGTTTTTAGTAATAAAATTCAATACGCAGGATGAGTCTTTAACAAATGATCTCGACAATTTGTCAGATGCTGAGTGTATTAGAATAACCGATCCCTCGCTATGCACTACCATTCTGCGATGCAAACGGCGAGAACCAAATTCTCTATGCATACTGACCGTAAATATAAGAAGTGTTAATCATAATTTTGACCAGTTTCTTGTATTTATATCGCAACTGAAAATTGAAATAGATGTTATAGTCCTCACAGAGTGTTGGCTAGATGAAAATACCATACCGCCAAATATTGAAAATTACACAGGATATAGGACTAAGAATATGATTAACCAAAATGATGGAGTGATTGTGTATGCTAAGAATAATTTAAACAGTACTATTTATGAACCGAATGCGCGTGAGGGTAATTTCTTACTGCTCAAAATTGGTAATGAAGCTACCGTTGTTTGTTCGTATAGGCCACCAAGTTTCCATAACCCGAAAATGTATATTGATTCCTTATACGATATTCTAAAAGTAATTACAACTAACACAGTCATTCTTACTGGCGACATCAATTTAGATATAATGCCGAATAGAATAAAGGGCCCAAGCTCAGACTATCTAAATATGCTAGCTTCCTTAGGGTACAAACAGTGTATAGATAAGCCGACCAGAAAAAACTCTTGTTTAGATCATTTTATATTAAAAGGCTTCGATCAAAATATAGTCAAAACAGCTGTGTTCGATGAATTTACAGACCACTCACCAATTCTTTTATATGTAAATAAAACTAAAATACATAAAACACAAAATAGTTACGAAAGAATTATAATGGATTATGAAAAAATAACGGAAGATTTAAATAAAATATGTTGGGATCATTACTTTTTAATAAGCAATACAAATGAAGCGGCAGATAACTTAACTAATATTTTACATAATATCATTAAATCTAATTCTAGAACTATTAAGATATCTAAAAGAAATAAGCCACTAAAGCCATGGATCTCTCCCAGTGTCATAAAATCGTTAAGAAAAAGGGACAAACTACATAAACAACTAAAAAAATCGCCAAATGATGAAGAAGCAAGTAAATATTATAAACATTATAGAAACATTTGCAATAACATAACAAAACATCTTAAAAACAAATACTATGAAGAAGAATTAAAAACGAATAGTAAAAATAGTAAGGAATTATGGAAAATAATTAAAGAAGTATGTGACATGCAACAACCTAAGAATACTACATTGGATTTACTTAATATTGAAAAAACGGCAAAAGAGTCATTGAATATAGTTAATTCTTACTTTGCTAACGTTGGCAAAATATTGGCAGATAAAACTTTAAACATTTTAGACAAAACAGAAATATCACTAGCCAAAGAAGCCAAGACAGGGAACCCTTTAAAATCAATGTCACTGTTTTTAACCGACACAGAAGAAATACGACTCATTATCGATAAACTAAAATTACGCTCATCCCCGGGATGGGACAAAATTACATCAGCATTTCTTAAGAAATACAATCAGATCCTCTGCAAACCTATATCACATCTAATAAATATTAGCTTTCAAACCGGACAATTTCCAGAAACATTTAAAGAATCAGTGATAGTCCCAATACATAAAACAGGCGACAAGCTAAATCCATCCAACTATCGGCCTATATCCTTGTTGTCTACACTATCAAAAATTATGGAGAAGGTGGTAAACAAAAGACTAATATCCTGCATGGAGAGAAACAACTTCCTAGCAAATAATCAATTTGGTTTTAGGAAAAGCCGATCAACCAATGATGCTGTCCTCCTAATAACTCAAAAAATTACTGACTATCTGGAAAATGGAGACAAATGTATAGGAGTCTTTTTAGATCTCCAGAAAGCGTTTGACACTGTTTCTGTGAAGGTCCTACTGGCGAAGCTTGAAAACTATGGAATAAGAGGAACAGTCTTATCATGGTTCAGTGACTATCTGTCAAATAGAAAACAGAAAGTAAGAGTCGGATCTGTGATCAGCGACTCCGCTAGTGCTTCCTACGGTATTCCGCAAGGCAGCACACTCGGGCCTACCCTGTTCCTTATTTATATAAATGATTTATGTGGAATGAGCCTCCAAAAAGCGGACTTACTAATGTTTGCAGATGACACCGTCATTCTTTTTCATGATAGTTCATGGGAAACTGTTCAGGATGCTGCAGAAAAGGGTCTGGCTACTGTTACAGGCTGGCTAGAAAAAAACCTACTCACTCTCAACACCTCGAAAACTAAATATGTACCATTTTATAAAACATCGCGATCAAAACCACCAAACAACTTTTCTATCACAATACACGAAGCTCCTTGTAACAGACAGCCATCTCCAAGTCAGGATTGTGTATGCTCAAAAATTGAACGCACAAGCACATTTAAGTATCTTGGTGTCACGCTAGATGAAAATCTTAACTGGAAACATCATGTAAATACAGTGGCTAAGCGTATCAGAAGACTTATTTTTATATTCAGAAAACTACGAGCGGTTGCCGACTATGATCTTCTAACTAAAACTTACAAAGCTCTTTGCCAGTGTCTAATCAACTACTGCGTATGCTCTTGGGGTGGTGCTTCGAAAACTTATATTCTAGAAGCAGAACGTGCCCAACGAGCTCTTCTTAAGGTTATGTTCAAACTGCCTCTCAAACATCCCACTGACGACCTTTACAGGAAACATAAGATATTGAGTATTCGCAAAACATTCATATTTGAGTGCGTCAAGGCTCTCCATAACAATAAAACTAGTAAAACAACTACAAAAAGCAAGAGAATTCATAGATTTAATTTGCCAGCTGTTAAAAGTACACTTGCTACAAAACATTTTAATTTCCTTGCTCCCTACTTATATAATATTCTAGATAAAAAATTCAATATTAGAAACCTGAAAGCATACCATTTAAGAAAAATTACTAAGGAATGGTTGAACGATATGGATTACAATACCTGTGAAAATTTGTTTCAATTTCATGTCTAGATTATTACAGCAACATGCACTTATAGATATATCACACGCAATACACCCACACAGCATACACACACACTCGCACGCACACACACACGCACACACACGCACACACACACACACACATACACACCAGCCACATTCAGAAACACACTTATGCATACACACACACTTAAACACCCACGCAACAAAATTAGTAATAATAACAATAAACACGGGAAAGGAAAATAGAGATTTTTGATTGTTTATTCTAAATTATTGTTTGAATTAATTAAATCTATAATTTTCACTAAGAACAATGTAATTTCACATAAGGGAAGTCCTTTGCTCCTTAAATACAGTTTTCACTAGTTAAGGAGCCAAGGCAACATTGAATATTGTAAACTTAGTGTGCAAAAAAAATAAAGATTTTCATTTTCATTTTCATTTAATCACCCTTTTTATTTTTTAATTTGCTACTGGTGTAGCTGGATTCAAAATATAATGTTTTTAATGAAAAAAATTACAACTTATTAATTTCATGGTATTTCTAGGCTCATGTAATTGCTCAACATTCTTATAAATCAGTAAAACGAAAGTCTGGAAGTTGTTCACCAGAGAAGAGGAAACGGAAGCAGGAATTTGTTTGTGGTACATGTCAAAGGAGTGAGTATATTTAAGGCAAATAGTCTTAAACTTATTACTAATATTATAAATGTGAATGTTTAGATGGATGAATGGATTTTAGACAATATCTCCAAAAGAGCTCAACAGATCTAGATGAAAATTGGCATAGATATAGGATATATAGTCTGGTAGAAATCAGACTACATATTATTTTTTTTTTAGTTTTATTGTAATTCTACACAGACAAAGTCGCGGGCAAAATCTAATTATGAATAGTTTAGTATATCTATTGCTTATCACAATATCTATCTTATGGCACTGTCTCATTATTACTTTTACTGCAAACTTGAGCCTTTATACAGCTGTGGATGTTTCAATGTAATGCAAATTTAGCAAATAGAAGGAACATCAAATTCCATTCATGAATTTTATTGCACTTTGTTTTTTCACTTATCTATATATATAAAAGAAAGTCGTGTTAGTTACACTATTTATAACTCGAGATCGGTCGAACTGATTTAGCTGAAAATTGATGGGGAGGTAGCTTAGAACTAGGAGACGGACATAGGAACTTTTTTTATCTTGTGTGCATTTTTTTTATTCCGCGCGGACGGAGTCGCGGGTAAAAGCTAGTATGTAATTAAGATATATTTTGATAATATGGAAAAAGTTATGTAAGAAAAAGTGTTTTAGAGGTAACTTTTTGGAATTCATGAGCTATGGCAACAAATGCTGACAAATTTACAGTTTGTCTATGGTGAAAACATTCCTGGTTTGGATTGGAATGATTTTAAGAGCATAGCTACTAATTGCCTAATTGTTTTTTTATTCCAGGATTTATGACATCAACAGATCTAATGGTTCATGAGACTTGTCACAACAAAAGTATATGTTACGCATGTTCAGCAAAGTTTGATTCATTTGAACAGCTCACAAAGCACAGTCGAAAGTGTAAAGCTATTGCAAATAAGGAGCCTCAAAAACCCAAGACTTTGGAGGATGTTAAAAGGTAAATATAAGAATTATTTGATCTTTTATTTGTGTATTATATATGTGTATATTTGGCAAACGAACACGCGGCGAAATATGGCGAAATGGCGAACCTACCGCTGCCTATAGACATCTGCAATTACAGATGTGATGCCTACCTATAATTGATGGAGGGGGGAGATGTGCAAAAAGAATATTTTCTCTTCTAATCTTCCCTTCTCCGTTATATCCTCTTCCCCTTGCCATTCTTTCCTTATAATAAAAGGGAAAGAGGACTAAAATTATACCTTTGGAACGCACACTCATAAGACTGTGGTTTATACTCCTTGCTAGAGCAAACATAATTAATTTGTTTTTTTTTTTTTTTATAAAATAAGCAATGGAAACACTAGTGAGTCTATTCAACCTTTTGATGTGAAACATCTATAGGCTCACTTGTAAACCGAATTGGAACGCTATACTAAGGTATACATATATATTAGGTCCTTACATATGAAATTGGCGTTTTTCGTACTGGCCACTTTAATCACGAATTTCTCCTCTTTGGTAAGGAATTCCAAATTCAAATTTGTACAGCTATAGACTCATGTATTTGTGGTTCGATGACCGTCATTCATTTGTTTTTTTTCTTCTGTTTTTTCTGTTTGCGTCACTCATTTTACAAAATGGAAAACTTACAATATCGCATTATTTACGAGTACGAGTTCCGCCGTGGCACTAGTGCTGCGGAAACGACTCGAAGGGTGAATGATATGTATGGCGGTCGTGTTGCAAAAGAAAACACAGTTCGTTTTTGGTTCCAACGTTTTCGTTCTGGAAATTTCGATCTGCAGAACAAGCCCCGTGGACGGCCTGAGACTCAAGTTGATAATGAAGAGTTGAAGGCTATTGTGGAAGCGGATCCATCGCAAACCACGTCCGAGTTAGCTACAGGCTGCGATGTTAGTGATAAAACTGTTTTAATTCACTTGAAGCAAATTGGGAAGATTAAAAAGCTTGAAAGGTGGGTACCTCACGAATTGACTGAAGCAAACCGGAAACGCGCGTCGACTGTTGCGTTACATTACTAAACCGGCACAATAATGAAGGTATTTTAAACCGAATCATTACCTGTGATGAAAAATGGGTTTTTTACGATAATCGGAAGCGCTCAGCGCAATGGTTGGATCCTGGCCAGCCAGCCAAATCCTGCCCCAAGCGAAAATTAACCCCAAAAAAGTTACTTGTAAGCGTTTGGTGGACTAGTGCCGGTATTGTTCATTACAGTTTTCTCAAATCTGGCCAGACTATTACGGCTGATGTCTATTGTCAGCAATTGCAAACCATGATGGAAAAGCTAGCGGCTAAACAACCTAGGCTGGTCAATCGCTCCACGCCACTGCTGCTTCACGACAACGCTAGACCACACACTGCGCAACAGACGGCTACTAAATTAGAAGAGCTTCAATTGGAAAGTCTAAGACATCCTCCGTACTCCCCGGACCTTGCTCCAACAGATTACCATTTTTTTTCGAAATTTGGATAACTTCTTGCAAGGGAAAAAATTCAACTCCGATGGGGCAGTCCAAATCGCCTTCAAAGATTTTATTGATTCCCGTCCGACTGGTTTTTTTAGTAAAGGGATCAATGAACTACCTATGAGATGGCAAAAGTGCATAGAAAATAATGGTTCATACTTTGATTAATTAAATATATTATATTAAAAAATATTCGACTTTTTGTTCCTCCCATACAAAACGCCAATTTCATATGTAAGGACCTAATATATTTTATGTGTAGTAGAGTGTACGGTGTGGCGACGGGTCGCCACGCTATACTGAGGTATACATATATATATATATATATATGTAGTAGAGTGTACAGTATAACTTCTCACTCAGTTCGACGTTGTTGTTTACTAATTTTGATGTGAAACATTTTTATTTTAATTTTTGACAATAAAATATGTGTGATAGTGATAACTCAGAAGATCAAAGTGATCAAACTTGTGCAAAGAAAGTGAAACTACACTATGGCATACTACCAAGTCTACCAAGTATTAGTAAGTAGATCGTATTTTTCAAGTGTACATAAATGTAATTATTATTATTTGTATATTTAATTAATTATATTCATATTAATCATATTAGTAATTATATAAATTATATTAATATTATCTTCAATTAATTATTTTTTTATTATTAGATTAGAAGGTATTAATATGGAAAAAATTATTAATAAAATTTATATTTGCAAATCTTTAGTCATATATTGCAATAATTAACTAAGATTTGAGTTCATGAGTATATTGAAGCCACACTCAAAATTTTTTTTCTTTTTCTTGTGTATTTTATAGTGATGCAACGGAAGTGTCTTAGCGGAACCAGAAACGGAAACATGTCAAAAATAAATTTTAGCAGAAACGGAAACGGAAACGGATGCGGAAACAGAAGTGTAAATAATATGAAAAAAAAAATATTTACAAATACATATATATATATATATATATATATTTTTGGTAAAAACAGTTTGTATTCGTTTTTAATTTATTAAGGCACTGGATATCGGTGTTCTTTAGCCTTCAATGTATGTATTTTTACTGTGCTGCAATAAGTTAAAATACGTGTTGACAAACGGAGGCTTTTAAATATTAAAACCATTTTACAAATATATTTCTTTATTAATACTTTCACTGCTGATCACTCGGATCCGAGTGGGTTCCGGGTCGTAAAGTTCCGTTTTATCTCCGTTTTAAAAGATGCGGAAACAGAAGCAGAAACGGATGTTGAAAAGCGCGCGGAACTTCCGCACTTGCGGAAACGAAAACAGACAACCGTTGCATCACTAGTATTTTAATATTATATTTTTTTAAATATTTCAGTTCCCAACAATCATCACAGGGATCACAAAATATTATTATTGAAACTGGACGCCACATTGATCAGTTAAACACATGGCATACTATCAATGTTGTGTAATTTTTATCTTAGATTTTATTAACATATTTATATTTTTTTTTTCAGAGTAAACAATAGTAAAAGAGAACGTCAAAAACAATACAGGGAGCGGAACAGAGACAAATTGAAACATCGTGAAGCGGAAAGAAGAAAGCGTATACAATCTTCACAAAGCATTATCGGATCTACCTCTTCAAACTCAAATATAATGGAAGTAAATAATGAAGAACCAGTAACTGCTATTTCATCTCCTCTTCAAAATAAAAGAGACCGTCAAAAAAGATACAGGGAAAAGAACAGAGAAAAATTGAGTCAGCGTGAAGCGGAAAGAAGGAGACGTCTACAGAATGCAGAAAGTATTATAGAATTACATTCTTCTCCAAATATAGAAAATAGAGAAATAATTACAGAACCAATAAATAGATGAAGTAAGTACAAATAAAACACCATTAATTACACAACAGAACATAGATGAATTTAGCGATAATATTGATCTTGAAGAAAGCCTTACTGCTCAACAACAAACTTTGGTATGAAATGAGGAAAAATATTTGCGATTAGCGCCACGGCAACAGAAAATTCCACAGAGTTTATTATTTGACGAGCATGCCGAAGAGCTATCGTTTCCTAGTATTTACATGGAAAACTTTAGAAAATTCAGAGATACAGTCAACGTTACGCCTTTTATGATGGCATCTAGTGAATTGCGACGTAAAGATCGTCGAGGAGTCGATCCTTATCACTTGTTATATATGGCTGTAAAAATTATGAGACTGCAAGTTCATGACTGTTTAAAGATCGCGTTTAAACATGTGCACATATAGCAATATAACCAAGGAACAAGTTCAATGTGAAGACTATATTCATAACTGCATGGAGTCAAATCTAGCTCTCTTACCAAACTGAATTTGGTATTGAACACCAAATTCAGTTTGGTACTGGTCTTCAAGGAAAAAAGATTTATTTGCAATGATGCGGCAGCTAGGGAAGCCAACTGCATTCATGACACTAAGCGCAAATGAAATAGGGTGGCCGGATTTATTAACATTGCTGTATAAATTAGCTGAAGGAAAAGATGTGCAAAATCTCATCGTACCAGAACTCAATTTTATCCAAAAAAAAGTTCATTATTTAACAACGATGCTGTAACATGCGCTATTTATTTTAACAAGCTAGTTAATGTTATAATGACGATTTTACAATCAAAGAAGTTCAGTCCTTTTGGTAAATTTAGAGTCATAAACTACTTTCTGAGGATTGAATTTCAACATCGTGGAAGTTCACACGCGCATATCCTTTTATGGCTTGATAATGCTACCACAGATATTCTTGGAAAAGAGCAAAAAAAAGCAATAGAAATGATTGATAGTTTAGTGTCACTATCAACTTAAGAAGCATCCGGAAATATAAAATTACTTACCAATAAGCATACTTTGACGTGCTACAAAAAAATAATATCTACTTCAGTGCAAAAGTGCCGATTTGAAGCACCATTCATGCCTTGTAAATCCACAATGATTTTAATACCGATGGAAAAAACTGATCCATTTTACAAAAAACTTATAATGAAATAAGAATTAACTTAGAAAGTAATGATTATTATGAAAGTAATAATATCAGATCAGACGAAGAATACACAGATATTCTAAGATCTGGTATTAGTAGGCCAAAAATATTCTATAAACGACATCCATTCGAAAAATGGCACAATACTTTCAATCTGTTTGTTTTCAATGTATTAAAATCTAATATGAATTTCCAAATAATTACTGAAGAATATTCTTGTGCGGCATATGTGGTTGAATATGAAAAGAAGACCAACAGAGGTGTTAGTAATTTGCAACGTAAGATAATAGAAGTCATGAATGAGAATCCCGAATAGGTTAAGATTAAGAGCAATAGCCAAAAGACGAGAAAACATCATGAGTAATGATCGTTTTTGCAAGCAGGAAGCGAATATGAGACAAAAATTACACAAGATGTCAGTGATTGATACAGGAGGGTTGCCATACGAAATTATTTTTGTTTTTGGCAAACCTTACATTATTACAACTAACATAGACGTGGTAGACGGATTAGATAATGGCGCCGTTGGAAACCTTATTCATATCGAACAAAACGAAGAAAATCAAGTTACTCGCATATTACTAGTTTTTCCAGATAAAAACACTGGTACAGTGGCTAGAAGAAAAGCCGCTGCCTTTGTTGCAGAATATAATATCGATAAACGTGCTGTGCCTATTGTGCGTTGAACTTCAACAATATCACTCAATAATAATAAAACTATTGTGGGAAAAAGAAATCTTTTTCCATTGATATCAGGATGTGCTATGACTATTCATAAGTCTCAAGAAGGTATTTATGACGAGGTGGTGTATGAATATAGTAAAAGTCATAGTATTCTATTACTTTACGTAGCTTTAACACGAGTAACAAGTGCTGAAGGGTTGTTTATATGTAACAGTACGGATGATTTAAGATTTTATCATGGAAGGAGAGTTGATCTATCAGTTTCAAGCTTACAGCACGAATTTGAAAGATTATCTTTAAACAGACTTGCTACATTGCAAGGATTGATCACTGATTTTATGAACTCCAGAAATAAATTAACCATATACACTTTAAACTGTCAAAGTCTCAGAAAACATGCTGCTGATTTACAAGATTCTATTTGCAGAAATACTAACTGAAACATGGTGTTCTGCAGATGAAGCAGTTGACTTATGTAACTTTCATTGTATTGCAAAATATAAACGACAAAATGTTAGAGCCGCTGGAGTTGCCATTTACAAAAACACTTCACATGTTACAACACTCAACATGGATCTAACAGTTCAAAATGATACATAAGTTCATGTTTGCCAAACATATATTGGTGATATGTGTGCTTCATATTTTAAACTAGAAGACGGAAGTGAATTAATTATGATTGTAGTATACATTTCACCTAATAACAAAATGGATCATATAATTTCATTTTTACATGAAAGATTTCCTTATAGTCAAAGAGGTTCAGTAATTTTTAAAATGAATAAACATATACTACCATTAATTTTAGCTGGAGATTTTAATGTAAATTTTACAAGAGCTGAATCGATGCCATTAATGACATTTCTTCAAAAAGAATTTCAATTGCAAATCAACAACAATCAAGAGAATCTACTACCAAATATGGAACAATAGATGCTGTATTTGTGAATACTTTAATGTACTTTATGTAATTGAATAGTTATCATCGACCAATCGGCACAGTAATAATGGCAGAGGAAACATCGAATATAACTATTACTGAAGTCACAGATGAAAATATTTAAATTGTAGCCACTTGATATTAATATCGAATTTTTATATCAAACTAGCTTTTAACCGCGACTCCGTCCGCGCGGAATAAAAAAATAGAAAACGGGATAAAAATTATCCTATGTCCGTTTCCTGGTTCTAAGCTACCTGCCCACCAATTTTCAGTCAAATCGATTCAGCCGTTCTTGAGTTATAAATAGTGTAACTAACACGACTTTCTTTTATATGTATAAGATGTAAATAAATGTTTATTAAATAAAGTTACCATTTTCTGTAAGAAATTTTTTCATTAGGCTATATTTAATTCCTGTAATAATATTATCTTTTATGCATATTACTTGTACACACACGATGTTTCACATCTGCCAGGCGTCCCATGATGCAATCGAAACAAAACTAAAACTTAAATGTTTTTTTCTATCTTTTTCAGACCAATAATTCGTGATTCGTTTTCCATCAGTCAACCGATAAAGAAACCAGCAAATGTGACTTTTAAATGTGAGTTATGTAATGAAGAGTTCAGTGATAAATATTATTTGACGATCCATGAAGAGATTTATCATACAAATAGTGAACAATATAGTGAAGTGAATGAAAATGGTGATGTGCAAATGCAGGACACGTTAAGAAGTGTTTTTGGTAGTGATAGCAGTTAGTTTTGTTTAAATTACGTATATATGCATATTATACGTAATTGATGGACTTATTATGTGTAGCGGGAGTTAAAATGAACACTTGACCATTATCACACCTCGTGTTATTTGGTGATACGATTGAAAGATGCGCTAGCTTAGGAGTTTTAAATATTATTGACTAGCTTTTACCCGCGACTCCGTCCGCGCGGAATAAAAAATAGAAAACGAGGTAAAAATTATCCTATGTCCGTTTCCTGGTTCTAAGCTACCTGCCCACCAATTTTCAGTCAAATCGATTCAGCCGTTCTTGAGTTATAAATAGTGTAACTAACACGACTTTCTTTTATATAAATAGATTTCTGGGGAGTACAATGTTTTCCCTTCACATATAGATACCTATTTAACAATGATAATGTACTAAATTCAGTTTGTTATGAATATGAACTATTTTATCTGATGAAAAAAATCTAGAACATTAAAAAGTGTGAACCCTTTGCAAACAAAATATTTTGTATAAAGTTGGTGTTTTGTCTAGCTAGTTGGTTTAGTAATATTGGTTTAAATTGTTACGAAATGCGAAATTATGTCTAGAAATGTAAAAATTTATTTTCATAATTTTTAAAAAGTGTAATTTTCAATTGTAAATTGTAACTTTTTATTTATGTTATTTTGTGCATGTTTTTTTGTATGTTAAGTGAATTTGTAATAAATTAGTGTAATAAACAACTCAATACTAAATATATTGTTTCATTTCATAGTAAAATAAGGAAAGCAATATTGTCTATTTAGATTGGTAAAATAAAACTACATTATTCCAAACAAATATATATAATTTAATTTTAATACAACAATCAATGCCATTGTCAAACATTTTTATTTATGGCCGTCAAAGGATTTAAAAAATAAGAGATAGATTCACAAAGATAAAACTGGCGCTGAACTTCAAAAAGCTGAATAAAAATAATACTGTGCTGATTAAGTGCGTAAGAAATCACATATATGCTTAATGAATAAAAGTTTTCATTATTCAATTAGGATAATGGGGAAGAAATAAATAGATATATGTACATATAAACATTGGAAAAATGCATAGATAATTTAGAGTAACCGAAAAAAAATTACAAATTTCATAGACAATATAGGAATGTTAACTCATTGAAAACAATAAAAATATAATTTAATTCGGATTTCACTATTGAACTCTACAAGAAAACCAAAAATAATAAAAAAGGTAGATTATAATTTAACATCAATAAACTTATAAATCTTTACGAACATGTGTTTTAAAAAATATGAAGAAAAATGTGCAATTTAGTTTCTATTGAGTTCGTTTAGGATACGAAGAATGTATAGGAATAGATTGATAATATCCATGTACAGATTGATGGTAGCAAGGATGTACTCTTCCGGAGACAATGTGGTCATCATCTGTTGGGTGTCAAAGATGAGGAAGAGGCTGAAGAAGATCGCACCTGCGAAAGACAGCGCAACCTCGAATGCGGAGCTCTGAAGGAAGATTTGAATCAGACCACCTACAATGAGCACGCTGAGTCCAGCCACCAATCTAAAAAGATTAGTAAAACATATTTCAATGGTAGATCTGGCAATTTTTATTCAAAGATTGGTATCTCATAGTTAGATCGTTTATTTACTACTAATTATGAAGGCTATTTTTCATCAAATATTATATGCTTTTTACTTAAAAGCATTACTCACCCATATCCAATGAAAGAGAAGTCACGTTTAGTGTTGAGTGTGTAGAGAGTGAGTGAAAAGACAACTGCAAAGGTGATAGCGAGTGCCTGTAGCACTATGAATGTATCGTAAAATGATACCACCACGCCCACAGTGTACGCTTGGACTGCAGTCTGAAAATATTTAATGAAATTATCAACAAATCAGACAATAATTGTATCCCAGTATCTATACCTTTTTTCATTCGGTGATTTTTTACGTATCCCGCATATATCATACTATATGAATAGTATAGACAAAGATTATGGATTACTCTGATTGTGTATATGGAGCATTGAGTGTGCATACTTCCCTCGCTTTTGCGTTCATATATTTATACATACATAATTGATATATAACTTCATATATACTATGGGTGTAGTGACTCTGATAGTTTTTACTTTTCTGCATGTTACTTAAAGATTGATAAAGCCGCATTCACATTTGCCTGACGTGTTGTGTCGTGATGCGTCAGAAAGGTATCGGTCTCATACAATTAATATGGTTGCGTGCACACTTCTCTGACACAGTGTGTCGTGATGGCTTGTGTCGTGTCGCGTCAGTAGCGATCCCGGTCCGCGTCAGTTGGGTGAGGTGCGGGGGACGGCGCAGCGACACGACACAGCGGGTCGGACTAGTGTGCACGCGCACGTGTTGTGTTGTGACGCGTCAGAAGTTATGGACGACGAGCTGATCGAGTACGTACGACAATATAAAGCGATTTATGATACAAAATATAAACAATATAAGGATCAATCTATTAAAACTAAACTATCTTTTTGTATTTACTGGATGTATCCAATATCTTCTTCTCTTTTTTTGTTTTATTAGAAGTGTTGCCAGTGCCAATAACTGCATATCTTCTTCATAATCTGAATCCGAATCGGATGATTCATGAAAAAACATTGCGAATGTGTAAACTCTCCGAGAGCTATAACGGAACTGATTAAAAATGCGTCATAACGCGTCACATAGATGTGAACAGTAGCCATCACGACAGAAAGCATCACGACACAACACGTCAGGCAAATGTGAACGCGGCTTAATGCACATAGCATATTTTGTCTTAAATTTATTGTATACTAGCTGTCGCCCGCGACTCCGTCCGCGCGCAGTTAAAAAAAAAAATAAAAAAAAATGGGGGGGGGGGGGGTTAGGAAAAATAGATGTTGGCCGATTCTCAGACCTACTGAATATGCTCACAAAATTTCATGAGAATTGGTTAACCCTTAATTCGATGGTGTCCAGTGTGACGAACAACTAATTAAAAAAATCTACTGAACTAGTTTAGAGAAAAATACATAAGATTTTGATTTTAGTGCATAGGTAACATATAACAGATTTATTAAAAAATATAATTTGAATAATAAAACACTCAAAATGTCAGTTTTTGTCGAAAATGGCGTCGACGCCGAAGTAATCTGTTTTGCTCAGGGTGTTTTGTTCTATTTTTATTAATTTTTACTAACTTTTAGACCATGTCTGCATTAATTTATATTGCTGATATTATATATATCTGGAAAATAAGATAATCACGAGCTTCTACACTCATTTTCACTATTTTATCTCGCTCTAAATCTCTTGTCCGTCACACCGGACACTGTCGATTACTACGTGAAACTAGCTGTCCGGTGTGACGAACATTGCCAAATACGCTATGATTAACGCCTTTTTGTTATATTTATTGTTTTTTGCACAATATCACATGTGGTTGAATGTATTCTTCTATAAATGCTTATTTTGTTGTTTTGCGTTTTTACTGAAGCATTTGCATGGACGCATTAACAAGGTATTAGCTTTAGTACCAAAACATCGTGCCCCATCTGAAGCTAGTAATAAATCACCAAATCTCCCTCACCAGATCCATATTTTTCATCTTCTGCACCTTCAATAACTTCTTCTTTGGAATGGCTTAATTTATTAGACATTGACGAATTTGAACATGAAAGAGACTTTGAGCCCTAAAAGTAGTAAAAAGACTACTGTCTTTTGCATGAAATGTGACGTAAGACTATTTTTTACAGGGAAGAACCCTCGTAATTGCCATTTGAAATTTCATACAAAATAATTTTTATATTCATAGTCATATTTGATTACAATTATTAATTAATTTTTGTTTTTGGTGTGTATTTGTTGTATTTATCATTTCTGTTAGTCATTTGGTAGAGTCCGCCCCAACGGACATGTTAATTCGTTACATACTTGACAATGTCCGCTGTGACGGACATGTGGTTTATCATAAACTGTCCAGCAATAATTTTTTTTAGCATTTTTCCTGTACTTATTTCATGTCCAAAAATATGACTTTACTATAAAAAAACAGTTTTTTTGTTACAAAAAATTTCGTCGAATTAAGGGTTAAGCCGTTTCGGAGGAGTATGGCAACGAAAACTGTGACACGAGAATTTTATATATTAGATTAAATATACTCACAAATGCAGCCAGGAGGTAAAAGTTCGCAGGGGAATCCCGGCGCTTGGCGATTAGCGCAAACAATGTGACAATACTCAAGATGAAGGCAACAAATACCATCCAATCACTGAAAACACAACAAATAAATCAACAAGTAACTTACACAACATCTTTAATTGTTTAAAAAAATATCTCAAAACTATGTTAAAGGCAGACAAAAAGACAACCCTCCAAGTTGAGTTTATCTATGCTATTAAGCAAGTCATGACAATTTTTCCTTTTATTTTCCTCAATAAGTTTGCCAAGTAACCTTTTACTTAAGTCACTCAATTTTTTATTTTAGCTTAATAAAATGTGTATTTCCAAATCTCAACCTTATTTTAAAAAGTGACGCAAAATAATTCTGCTGTATTGAGGTGACTAGCAAAGCAAAATCTTTCTCAATTGTTTGAACAAACTCACTAGTTTATATAATCTAAAAGACATCTTAAATATTATAAATACAAAAGTTTGGATGGATGGATGTTTGTTAGAAGGTATCCTCCAAACAGCCACATAGATCAAAATTTGTTATAGACGTAGAACACAGTCTGGAAGAAAACATAGACTATGTGACAGTATCACAGAAATATATATTGTTCCTGTGGTATATATTTGATTCACATATTTATTCTATAACTGCACAGTTTAACAGATATCATTGTAATTTATCACGGATATAGATTATAGTCTATACTCACTCACAAGTCGTCACTTTTTTTTTATTTTACTGATGAAAGCTAGTAAAAAAGATTTTTTTATATGAAAAATACTTTAGTTAAAAGTAGTAACTTAGTATTTACATTAAAGAAATCCCTGATATAATCTGATAAAGAAATACTCTGTTATCTATTTATTTACTGTTATCTGCATTAGGCATTACAAAACATGCTTTCTTAGAATAGACAAGAAGAAATGTAATCTTAACTGTTATCTCCTTTATCAAGTAAAATAAAACTTTACTGTTAAATTTTATATCTAACCTTCCCAGTTTTAGGTTCAAACTTTAGATATACAATACTGAGCCATGCAGTCCATACACTTTATCGTATGACTATTGTAACTACTACACTACACGAGTCAAGAACATTTATCTTCATATATCATACCAAGTGTTCTACATTTATCTTTATAAAAATTGATGAGAAAAAGTGTTTGTGACGTGTAAACTTTCTAATTATTGAAACTAATGTATTTGAGTTATTATTATTTGGAAATAAATTAATGAAATTTTTGTTTTCTACATCTGAATATATTTATATATCTATGTGTAGTTGGCACTTAATACATACTTTTGGTGTATGAACAGTTGTACTGGTTTGACAAGCAGGAAGACACCTGCAATGGCTACAGTAGCCAGCAGCTGAACTGTAAGAAGTCCGTACACCTTGCGTACAAATCCCAAACGGATCTCCTTGTCAGCATTCATCACATTGTTGCGATACGCAAAATCATCCTGAGTACAAAACATACATTAAATTTATGCATGCTTTTTGCAAGACTTCGGATCTAAGTATGGTTAATTTAAGTCTGGATATTGTGGAAAAGTTATGATTTTCTCACAATAGTATTGATTATTCCGACATCACACAGTAGCAGTGTTTTTAGTTTTACGAAAATGTACAAAATGTCTTCGACATGTTTTACATTAGAAAGTAAACAAACACGATTAATCACTTTGTTGTAAGGATCAAGTTACAACTAACTTTCTATGGCATGCAAATCATATAATAAGTACATTATGGTAATTAATTGTAGTAAACAGAATTGTATTATTGTCAGAGCTAAGGTCAGCTGACGAATTGCATGGATTTCGTAAGTTTCTTACCTCTATCGATTCCTTTCCTCCAAGTTCACAATCTTCTTGAGCATACATTAGTGGTATGTTGGCCATGATTAGATTTGATTCGTTTTAAGTTTGAAATACTTTGTTTCTTAATGTCGATATTCAATAATTTCCTTGAAAACAAGAAGATATGACAAGTTCGGGACTGGATGACGTTTGTGACAAAGACAAAATTAATGTTGCTACTTCTAAAACACTGGAAGCAAAAATAATCTACTTTAAATTATTTGAATAAAAAATAAATGATTTTCTTTTATAAAACTTAAGAACAAGTTTAAAACTCATGAAGTTGGTCTTTAATGGTATTGCAATTACACTCGCCCCTCGTAATCAAACTACTGGTCGGGCATTGAGATGTCGCGGAGCTTACATATAGAAGAATCTTTCTTTCTTACCTCGAAAGAATTTGAACAACTTTATTTTGTATCGGCCGGGTAGCAAAGTGATCACAAAATAATTGCACGTAGTATTTGCGAAGTTGAAAAACACTGAATTACCATCACGAAAGTTGCATGTTATGTACTATATTGTTTAGTGCGTTTTCGCTTGCAAGCATTGCATAAATTACGAACATCAATATATCGAAGACGATGTATATCAGTTTGTATACACGATAGCCTTGACGATGCAACACTCTTACAATGGGTCAATTCTAGTAGTTTACCCAGTGAAACGTTACTGACCTACTTAGCTGACATCAATTGTCTACAATGTCGTGCTTTTTTTACATTTTGTAAGCAGTCATTTTTCTTCTAAGAAGTCCATTGTTTCATGAACCTATTTTTACTACCAAACAGTAGTGTCCAAAGATTACTGGCTCGCGGAGCTGAAGGTCTTTGCGTCAATTTTATTTTTCATTAGGCTAACACTGGTCACATCTTGTCTTAGCATTTATCAAAAGCATTGTAGCATCTTACACTTACCGCAAAAGGGAAACAAGGCAACTTGTCTAAGTTTCAGTTTAATAACTCAATTATTTCGGACCAATTTTTTATGAATTTATTTTTAGAGTTTCCTACGTAAACAATAATTATAATTAAGGCATTGGCTAATAGTACTGCACCATAATCTATCCACATCCGGCTCTTTGTAGTTGCTTTATTAGTCAAGAGTTAGTAAAATTTATTATAATACATTTCACAATATAGTATCTTTCTTACTGCGAAAGTTTTGAATTGAATCGTAAATTCTTGTCTATTTAAATCGCTCCTTAAAACTCGATTGTCGCAAACTTGATGTCTTTGCGAAAAGGAATTTAATTAGAATTCCCGCGAACAATTCTTCAATAAAGATGTTGAACATAAAATGGGGCAAATTTTATGCCATCAAAGTATCTATAGATAGTACATATATTAAATTGACAAAGTTATTAGCTTATCAAGTATTTTTGTACACATATTTAAAATCTTCAGCACTTCTCTAGTCGTTAATATAAGGTCTCAAATGTGTGGGACGTTTATAAATACATTTATGAAAGCAAATATGTTCATTAAAATTCGCAAATGACCGCTGATTGATAGAAAAAAGTCTGTGGAACCCGATTAAATGAAATGCTGGAGGCCGGAGTATAAGTTGCCGATTCTTTAGTTGTTCTGGTAACATACAACACTTAATAAAAATGGTACTGGTGTTATATAAATCTATATTGATATGAAGTAGATACATTAAACTTGTGTAATGGCAATCCATTAAAGGACTGTAGTAATGATTTCCATTGGTAAGCAGCGACGCGCTCTGTGGCTCACCGTATTCTCGCAATGAGAGTAAACTTGCATTTGCCCCATGGACCGGAGCTATTGCTTCAAACAAATACAACGTACACGTATGAATGTCTCGTACTCATAAATATACGCAATTCAGGTAGATTTATCATTTTGTGTCACTTTATTGTCGCTATCGTAAAAATTAAATCCACAAAATTTGAAATTTAAAATAGTGTTCCATATTCCATTCGATTAGAAGCCGCAGTAGTTAGCATAATATAAAGCTATTTTTGTGATTTTGTTAGCAAATTAATAATTATTTAACAAAACATTTTTTACTTTGAGTCCCTACGGAAAATACACCATTGTTTAGAATGTAAATATGTAATACTAAAAAATTGTGAATGTTTAAACGATCAAAAACTTACAACAGCGGAGGTGAATCAAACGATTTGCGAATGTTAAATCACTACAAACATCCACAATGGCCTGGCGAAAGCTCATTCAAACAACACAGCTTTATACATCAAAGGCCGGCGGCCGGCACCGATGCATTGCATTTCGTCAAAGCTCAACTGCATTGTGCGACACCGCATTGCACCCAAGCACCCACCTGGAATCCCAGCCAATTTAAAATCTCAATAGCCACCGTTAATTTATTATTGGTCAGTGTTGCCATGATTGTTTTATGATGAGTATAGATAATCGATTTTTTGGAGCTTAACCATTAATTGATTGTAAAATCGACAATTCAATTTTATTACAATTAAAGGAGATAAAGAGAGCAGGGCCTTGGGTTGAGAATGCGTACACGTTACATATTATAACCGCGTCCTTACGACAAAGTAGAATAAATTAGAGATATGTTTTGAATTTTTATGCGTTGCTTTTTTGATAAATTTGTATGAGCAACATTGATGGACATTTTATCATGACTTATTAGTCATGATAAAATGTCCATCAATGTTGCTTATTACTTACTAGTAATAAAGCTTTAAAGATTATATGATAATTTATAACTAAACCATTTTAACACATTTGTAAAATTCTAAACAAATATATCGTAATGGACAAGGATTACGGATTCTACATATTACGCGCCTGTTTAATATATATTCTCTCTGCATCCACAGAGTGGGTAATGATTGATACTCAGACTTTATTTAAGAATACCAGAAAGTAAAGTACCAAGTAAAAGTACTTTATAAAATAATTTTATCTTTATTCGGATTATTTTCTTTACAAAAATACTGTTGGCATGTCTCACAATGATGTCTCATGGAAAACTTAAAAATTAAAATTGGAAAGTTGAAAATAGCCACCGACAGCGGTTCTTCCCATTTTTTATCACGACAATTTTTATGAGTCGTATTCTCGTGAAAATTTTAATTAAATTCCTGTTAGAAGCGTCGAGTTTGCGACAGCGGAGTTTTAAGATCTCGTTTCAATATGGAAGCGCGCTTGATCAAAGATGAAAACATCTTTGTAAAAAATATTATATTAATATTAAGGAAACGTTTGACATGCTTAAACGGTTTTTTGTAATGATGTCTTATTTAACTATCCTAGATTGATATTGAAACTTAAAATCATCATCCACCGAGCGTACCGTGATCAGAGACAGCGACCACACTGCAAGCTAGCTTTAACTATCTTACGGTGGGGTTTTGAGACCAAAATTTCTGTATAAAACATATCCTGATCCAAATCATTATTTTTTAAACGGAGATTTCGGTCTCGGAAACCTACGGTTAGTGCTTGACTTCCATTGTCCTACCATTTTTAATGGAACTTTTCCATAGTTTAATTGAACTGTGGTGATCAAAATGCATTGCACTTGTGTCAACCCTAGTGTTGGTGATTATGTACAATACGCCTTTCCTTAAGCGAAAGTTAATTGGAAGAAATGTATATTAAGGAATCTTAAAGAAAATACCAACGGGCTAAAACTTAATAATAATATGTAATACTCCAAAAAATACATCCAGACAGAGTTTACTTAAACACGCGTTTTAACCCTTTGACCGCTGGTGATTGATACAGACGTCAACGTGGTTATAAAAAAGCACGCTTTATCCTTAAATATGTATCGCCAATACTGCTTGTGTGTTGTTATTTATTTGCGAAGATCGCATTAAGAAAGCCTATACATAATCATATTTCAATAATCATGATTTCTAGTAATATCTAAAATCAGCGTAAGATATAAGGGTTAATATATGTTTAAGCTAAAATTTAATTGAGAAATTGTCGATGCTTTTTATAGTTAGATCTTTCCACTTTTTTTACGAAGTGATGAGGTAACGGAGTAAGAGAGTACGGAAGATAGAGAAAAATAGGATGGCGTAGTTCTGAATAGGGGAGGATAGGTCGTAAGATTTTTATAAGTCGTATTATTTTAAAATGATCAATGATATTTTAATTTGCGCAGTGACGAATACAACTAGGCTGCATTGCGGTATCGTACAATGCAGATAGATTTTGCTGAATCTCAAATCATGAAGAAATATTGCTATTATTTTTTTCATAAAATAGAATAGATTAAAAAAAAATAAAGTGCAAAAGCCACGGTGCTGGGGTTTATTAAAGGTTAATGCAGAACTCTTATGTTTGCATGGTTTTGTTTGGTTATCGGTTATGTTTTGTTTATTAGTGTACTTCAAGTTTCTTCAATAAGAAATTGTGTAATTAACATCTAAAAATTGTTAATCTTATCGAATTACTTAACGTTTTTATCAGGAAATCTAGGTCTTGACTTCAATCTTTCCAGATTCGTGGTGATGGGATTTACAGATTACATTATGTTGTTGTTAATCATTAACCGTAACCTAGATTTTTTTCTTCAAAAGTTAATTATTCTAAAAACTTTTCCAGTGACCGAGCTTTTTCAAACCACTAGAGATTCTCCCTCGTTTGAGCTTTTGAATCTTTAACCGACTCGTTGAAACGCAACGATACAGAATAAGAGAAAAAATACAAGTTCTCAAAGGTGCGGTTCTGTAGTACATTGAATTCGTGAAACGTCTTAGCTACGTTTGCATGCTTACGGATATTTTAGGATTTTATGCAACATATGCATATGTATATACCTGCGGTGTCTATATCTTAGTATTTATATTTTTTAATTATTTGTGGTGTATTTAATATTAGGTTGTTGGCAAGTGATAGATATAAAATTGGACGTGATAATTCATACAAAATGAAGCTTAAGTTGGAATATATTCTGTTATGAATTTAAAGACAGTTCAAATCACTTGTCGCATTGGGGCGATGGAGCAATATCCTAATAGTGGTTTCAATGAAAGCGCTACGATATTTCAAGTTGAGAAATTTGTAATTAACCGAATATGTTTTAATAGAAATTAAATTTTCAAATAATTATACTTGTTTCGTAAAAGGCAAAAGAATACAACGGTACCAATTAAATAGGTTCCATTATAATAAGGTACACGCGGAGCCGCGGGCGTTTCATTTGCGCCCCGCTCCTATTACGCTGACGTCGAGAGAGTTGCAGAACCGAAACAAAAATTCCGCTTCGCATTTGTTAAGTGATACTGTATGAACGAATATCAACATCGAATTTGTCGCGAAAAAATTTCGTTCCGCAAACGCATCAGTTTTTACGGACGCAATTTTTTTACGGACGGTTAACGGACCATAGTCCGTAGTGTTTTGTTTAATTTCAACCTTGCTTCGTATAAACGGCAGTGTGGCTAGGGCGTTATTACGGATTTACTCCGTATTATTTCGTTTCCATTGAAATTTGGGTATGCATTGTTCCTCCGCTGAAACACGGTTAGTTTGGGAGCTTTACAAGCGGCATAAATTGTTTCAACAGACATGTTGTACGTTGTTCTGTAAACATTTATAGTGTTATTTGTACACTAATGTGCGTTCCGGAGGGCTAATTTTAATCCAGGAAAGGGAAATGGATTTAATGGAGGAAGGGACGCATAGTAAGAGGATATATGCTCTTTTTGTGTGTTCCCTCCTATGTGGATTAAAGGTAGGCAACGCATCTGCAATTGCAGATGTCTACGGGCAGCTATCGCTTCCCTTTTTAGGCGTATTTAGGTGGTGTTGGTGGTGGTTTGCCACCTTATGATATAAAACTAAGTGATTAGTGGTTAAAAAGCTGAGGTATGGTAGAACAATACCATATTTCGAAGCCTAGCAGAGTTAGGGAGTTCATTCATTAGACCATTTTCGAACATATATGTTAATCAAAATTGAAAATGGTAACTTTGAATGATACGGATATTAAAACAAATGAAAGTTTAATTATAATATAACTCAATGTTCCCAGACATCTGTCTAATTAAATACGAAAGAATAAGCATTATCCCACGTTTGCTAATGCTGGAACGAACAAAAAGATTTGATGTGTGCTCGCAGCTCGCAGCGCTGCATCTGGATACATCTAACTGAATGTTTTTAATTAAAGCACTTAGTGATGTGACATTTTGTTATTTAAGTTTATTTAAATGAACACGACGGCTACATATATAACTATATCTATATGATATTTATAACACTTACAATATTAAATAACAGCCAATAGTTAGCATTTAATTTCAGTAAAAATAACATATTTTTTTAAATATGCGTGTTGACGTGTGCGTCACGAGTTAGGTGTTTATGAGTAATGGAATGCTTTAAATACCGTTGTAATAATGTGATTTGGATCCCTTCTCGTTGTCATTAAAACAACATAGATAATAATATGTTATTGTGCAGATTCCAGCTATGGAAATCGATGGTTAAAAAAATCGAAAAGTATCGATATTATTGAACATCCCTATGACCTTAGTAAAATCATAAAACAGATTGGATTCCTATACTTCTCCTACTCGCAGCGTACCTTTGTTCTGGCTTTAATTCAATCATAGCGTACATTGTTTTATAAAATACAGGTACAACAAGAATATTTGTATACTCGAATGTAGGATAACATAATGTTATTAATTTTTATGTAATATACGTATTTGAATTAAGTGACAACTGTATAATTTCCATACAAATCAATTGTTATAACGATGTCCTATACATACAAAATTTTATAACTTCAGTCATCGGTCGTGGGAACGTATCAGGATGATGTAAACTTATTAATAGAGGAAAAAGATTATCTACATATGATTGAAATTAGAGTTAAAAGATGAAAAATTCAAGGGTTGCAGGTTTCTGTAGGTTGCATGTCTAAGAATAAAAAATCACTGACATGCGATGCCCAATTTGCGCAGTTCTACTGATAAAAATAAATTGGACGAGGTAAAAAAAATCCGTGTTGCAGATATTCTGCGTGTATTTTTACTTGTTTGTCGGATGTAAATTTTGTAACAAAACGAATAAATTTCGACTGGTCTTGTACAAGTCGAATTGCATTGTTAAATGGGATTCGTTTTCAACTACATTGCACCATCGGAGTAACATAAATAATGCTGACAATTGTTCAAAATTGCTTCTGTATGTTTTGTTCATTTATTTCAGTATACTTAATTTGATATATATATATATATATATATATATATCACATTAAGTATATTCTATATTCGTATAATAATATTCCATAATATATATATATTATGGAATATTATTATACGAATATATATATATATATTATGGAATATTTTTGAAGATTTCTGTTAAATTTCATTTATTTAAAATTATTATGTAGAAGAATAAATCCTATAAAAGTCGAGCTACGTGAAAGATACAATGCTACGCATGCTCTACCATCAACATACAAGTTACATTACTACGCACGATCTACGAGCTAAGAAAAAATGTGATGCTACGAATATACTACAAGCTTTGTATTCCCAGACGAACGAACAAATTAGGAATGCTACGAATGATCTACGAGCTATGTGAAATACAATGCTACTCATATTATATGATGTAAAAATTACAACCCTACGGTTATTTTAAGAGCCTGTTAAAAGTACAATGTTATTCCCGTTTTACGATTTCAGTGATACATACAATGTTACGCACGTATAACAGTGGGTTTCTGAGACCACAGTCTCTGTATAAAACATATCGTCATTCCTGTCATTATCTTTGACAAAATAGAGATAACAATTTGTTTTAAACGGATATTTTGATCTCAAAAACGATCGGTAAATGTATGAGTAGAATTGTATCTTCGTACAGTGCTACAGACGCTCTACGAGTTGCCGAAAATATGCAGTGTATATTTATCTAGTCATAGTTTCCAATCGTCTACATAAATAAAAAATATCATCATCAGATCACTATACGTCCCCACCGAGGGGCTTGGAGCCAGCCCCAAGTTAGGGGTGACTAGACCATAGTCAACCACGCTGGCCAAGTGCGGGTTGGTAAAAAAAATATACTAGATTTTAATTAATGTAAAAGTGACACGGGAAGTCCACTTGTTATCCTCTGACTTTAAAGGAGCGTTCGGTGAAGAGGTTAACTTTCAATGAACAAATTTTCTGCCCGAGTAAAGCCTAGCGCAGTCAATTTTATGTTGAACTAACGACAGTCTGTACGGATAGCGTTGTAAGTGGCTTTAGTATTTCGTATTTTTTAAACATTAATTAGACAAGCAACTATCGTACCTAAATAGATTTCGAAAAGCCTTATTCTATTAATATTTTTTTAAACAATAACAACAGTTGTCTTTGTATCTAATAATATGTATAATTTTCATGCCTGTATACAAGAGTCATCGAACATATTTTGTATGCATAAACCGAAAAAATACAATAGAATCTTAACAAAATCGGTAATGCAGTTTAGCCTACTAATAATCACAATGGAATGTACATCCTTACATACAAACATATCCTTGAAAAATACTTTTCTCTCAGACTAAAAATTAAAATATATTTTAATAAGTACAACATATAAAAATACTTAATTTACATTTACGTCTTTTTCTCCATTTAACGTAGTTCTAACGTAGCGGGCACTGGTGAATAGGGATTGCAATCCGGCGTCATTTTCAGTCCGGCCGGATACGACCGGATTCCCATCAATCCGGCCGGATCCGACCGGATCCGACCGGATTGATTAAATCAAGATGATTTTCGCTTTTTAGTACAAAATAAGTAAGTTAATCAAGTGTCACTGCACTTATATGTAGGTAGTTTATTAAAAATAAATCACAAATATATAAAATCGACTTTATTTCTTAACCAATGTTAAGACAAATAGACACCAAGACAACAATTAAAATTTAGTAGTGTAGGTAACTAGTAATAATTTTACGACGTAACGAGTAGCTTAGTCTTTCTAGATTTCACTTTCACAGATAGATCAATTTATAAGTAACAATATTAATTATCAAGTAATTATAATATCTAATAGATACAATTAACCTTACGTAATTAACTGAAATGAGATCAAAATCATTATTGTAGTGTTTGTGTCTATGGAATAGATACAATTCACTGTCTCATGTACCACACTGGAAGGCACAGCTGTCTCTGGGTAGTTGAGTGACGAACGCGGTACGAAGCGGACGTGCGCCTGCGCTCCAGTGTGGTAGTGGTGAGCCAGTGTCTGTCCTTAATCATCTTTAGGGACCCTATGGTCCTACAATTATCAAAGTATTTGAGAATGCTAACAAACAAGTCTTATAGGTATTTATGATTATAACAGATACCATCATGATTTGATGAATCTGTCGAACGAATGAATGGCAAAAATTATCACAACATGAGTTTAGAACTCTTTAGTTTAATCAACTTACGATAAATAATTATTTTAAGTAATTGTAAAAAAATATAAGTAATAAAAGAAAATCAATATTGATTTTGAAAATAAGATTTTGATAAACGACTTCTAATAGAGCTGCAAATATATACGCACAACGCATTTAAAGTACCTACTCATGCAACAGCTATATTATTTTCCCACAAACTGCTAGCACCGGATCCGGTTTTCGGATCCGGTATATTGGTACCGGATCCGGTAACCATTAAATGATGCCGGATCCGCCGGATTACCGGATCCGTTTTTCCGGATTGCAATCCCTACTGGTGAACAATCAGTAGGGTCAACTATTGAAACGTTGGAGATCACAGATGGGGGTCGGATCGGAATATTCTATTCAAATGCTTTAGTACAAATAAAAATATATGTAGGCATAGAAAATAGAAATCCAGGGCCGTTTTCATTTGTTCTAAAAATACGGCTAAAATTTTTACATAAGTATACTTGTAGGTTTGTTGACTAGATGTCAGAATTAGAGAGATTTCCTTTACAAAATATTTAGCAAAGTATTTCTTTCGTAAGCATTGATAGTGTTTAGTTGAAAGTGGGCAAAAATTACAAACATAAATAAATTGTTTGTATGCATTTAATAAGAAACATATAAGTGTTATTGAAATTTCTTAATAATTTTTACCTTCTTTAAAGAAAAGTTTGAATTAAATAGATGATTTTTTAGAAACAGGCACAAAGCCATTTAACATTTAACTTAATTCTCAAAGAAAAAAAAATGAACAGTAATTAACTTACGAATATTTTCAAAGAAATATTTCAAGTCGCATTGTATCGTGTAAACAATATTGTAAGCTGTGTAAGTTAAAGTTTGTTTAACATGGATGCAAAAGCAAACCGGAATACGGTCAGGGCCGATGGTATTGGAGTTCGTCTTGACGTATGCGAAGGAATTATACATGAGCCCCGTTACCTGACCGGATCAATTGAAGGATAAATGAGACCTTCGGTTGTCGTATTTGCAACCAATATAAGGCAGAATATACTTGTTTCTAATTTTTACCCTACTGCCAGTTAGATTTTGTTTCTGCGGGTGTCTCGTTCTAGTAACGGAATGATCGATTAAAAGTGTTAAGTGTCATTTTATTCATAATCTACTGTAACGGACAAGACTGATTTTATTTCAAATCAATTACCTTAACAATGTATTACAGTAATATCCCTGTAGTTAAGGACTCATTTTTCCCAGAAGGCCTAAAAAAATTCGAACAAATTCTATTTACAATACAATATTATGGTTTATTGCGAAAGAGTGCAAAATTGTTGTAAAATCTATAATATATTTAGTTCTAAGACTTTGTCTATTTTTCTGTAAGATGTTTGAGGATTATTGCATATTTCAGTATGTTGGGTTTGTTGTGAAACTTGCTCGTATATCGAATAAATGTTCTACGCAAAACGAGCAGCGCAAAGTCGATGTGGGCCGGGCGTGTGTGACCGCTCCGCAGATCGGGCCTACGATGCATGTTGTTTATCCGGCAGGGCGCGGGACGGGCGCGGCGGGGCGAGGGTCGCGGGGAGAGGGACAGGGCTCCAGCCGGGCTCGGAGCACTCAGTCTGTCGACGCCTGCCCTCGCAGCCGCTCGTGCCCGAGAGTGCACCATTAATAGCACACCTATTACTGACATCCCGACCTTCAATCCGTGCGAAGGAGACGTCTATATCAAGGTAAGATATCTTTAATTTTTTAAGGTTAAAGTCCTTTTTGTTTTAAGAGGACTTTCGATTTATTATGTAATTTAAATAAGCGTACGTAGCTTTTTTCTACGTAGCGCTGAAATATTTAAAGCTCCGAATCTCGTAGTCGTATCATATGTTTTCATTGTTTTAGTCGCGAGAGCTTTGAGCGGCGGCGGTACGTGGGGCGAAAGCTCCGGTAATGGTTACGTTTTCAGGGTCAAGACAAGGTCTTTCGAGTGGGCTTGTTGATAATTTGCGAGATCATAGCGCTACGAGCGTAGCAAGGCGCGTCTCACCACCGCAACGGTGTAGTTACTTCGCAATAGTCCTAAAGCCTCGACATTGTTCTTAGCTATAAGATCTTTATTCTATATGCGTAATTTAATGGTATTACAAAATTATTCTGAACTTTTACCTTTCGTTAAATTTTAATCTTACAATAATATTATTGAAAATTATTCCGTAAAATACTACATATCAAACAATTAATCATGTTATGTTAATTATTTTAATAGAAATTTATCAAATATATAGCGAAGCCAAATGGTCAATATCATTCCTTAAATATAAAAGGGAGATACGAAAAGCTAAGCTAAACTCTTCAGCTTGTAATAAGGGCGCCTAAAAGCAACCAATAGGTATCTTATGTTCTTTTATATGGTACAATGAATAGTTTTATCGTATTAAAAAAACATAGACCGGAACTTATACCTATATGTTATTCGGAATAAAATGAAAACGGTAATTGCTGCTCACGAAAATTGGCTAAAATTTCACTACCAGCTCATCACTCAACATCCTAACTAAGGAGCTCGGAGTCTATAAATTGAAAAACTAATTGGTACATGGCGGAATACAAACCCAAGACCTGCAGATTATAAGTGTTTACCGCTGAGTCACTGACGCTCATAAAATTTATTTACCAATATTGAATGATCGCATTATAATGAATATGTTCATTAATTAATGTCATTATTATTGAACATATTCACAGACGAGAATGATGTTCTGCATCGTTCATGTCAATATAATTAATTACGTGTCGAGTTTAATTCGAACATAAATTTATATTATTTTGCAATCGAGTATAATTAACGACAGTATTGTATTTTATATCTATGGAATACGAGATCGTTAATTCAATTTCGTTTATATACACGTCTATAAAGTATTTTATATATATTTTATAATAGAAGGTGACAAATTTCCTTATACATATAAAATACTAGCTTTTACCCGCGACTCCGTCCGCGCGGAATAAAAAAAAATTGAAAACGGGGTAAAACTTATCCTATGTCCTTTTCCTGGTTCTAAGCTACCTGCCCACCAATTTTCAGTCAAATCGATTCAGCCGTTCTTGAGTTATAAATGGTGTAACTAACACGACTTTCTTTTATATATATAGATGTGTACAACATGTTATCATATGTTCTTTATATATCAGAGTACATTAAAGTCGAAAGACAAGTAACAGTTCATACCTTTATTACGAACTAGCGGTCGTCCACTACTTTGTCATCATCATCATCATCAACAGCCTTTATATGACTTCGTCCATGACCATGCATCAGTTACCTTCCCATAAAAGTCCCGTCAAAATAGGTCCAGTGGTTTCGAAGGTTACCCGGAACAAAGGCGGACATGCGAACGTACAAACAGACAGATATAAATAAGCAACGCAAATACACGATGCTCGCGAAATATGATTTTTTCATTCATGTTACACACATACACTCGAATTTTATTAAAATTATAGATAAAAATATATTGTTTTTAAAATGTAAAAATCCAAGTCTTATTCGATTTGTTTTGTAATATGTTTAATATGTACGGTTAGAAAGAACTGAGATTTCCTTTTAAGTCGCAAAATAATGAGTTCTTTTAGTCAAAGGATTCGCAATGTAATGGCTGAAAAGAGGAATATATACACAAAGGATATTAAGAACATTTCAATACAAAGAATAATCCTACAAATAATTTGAGTTATTCTGTGTACTAGTTGTTGTAAAAATTACATAGAATGTTATTGCTCAGTTCCTTTATGTCGTTTTTTGCATAAAATTATTAATCAATAAAAGAAATTATTATTAGTTATTAAAAAAAAACAAAAATTAAAAACGGTTTCATATAAAAAATTAGCACCCAATTAGTAAGAAGCTACAACTGCCGATGACGAAGAATTTCACTGTAAAAACTTTACTGTCATCCCTTTCAGTCAAAAATCACAGATAACAGTTTTTATGAAACAGTGGAAACTAACTGAGTGAAGTCTCTCATTTTACTTGTGAGTGTAGATTACGTAAAATATAATAATTCAAAATCAACTAAGTAAATCTTCACGTCTAGACGAGTTGTAGACGGCAAGGCACGCGGCCGCCTACGCTTCTTGCTACGTTTATTTTGGCCGCCGCCTACGCTTTTACGCACGTGCACTAAAATGCTTTAAACTTTATACCTATTTAATACGAACACTGCTTCGTTAAGTTTCTACTGTAAAAGTGCACACAAGTAAATTCTCTTTGAAAAAAAAAATCTTTTTGTGCAGGTGTTTCGGCCAAGGAAATATTGTTACATACCCATGATAAAAATAAAAACTATAGGCAATATATTCGTATATTTTGATGCCTTTATCTAGTGAGTGAAAGTCACTGTTTAGCATTTGTTTCTAGCGAAAAATTATAGTTGTGATAAAATAGAAGTTAAAAAAAGTGCAAAAAATAATAAAAATACTTTCCAATAGGATAATTATTTAGGTTATTATTTTGTAAATTGAGAAAAAGTGAAAGAAATTATTATGTTATATTACGTATTAGTCTTTGAGTTGATATAGAAGGAAACGAATGGTTAAAATGACTACAATAAAGATGATAAAAAAATGAGTTTATAATTATAATAATAGTTATAAACTTTAGATAAATAATTGTAATTTTATTTTATTACACGATACAACAGTCCAAGGCTTGTAATTATTTACTTATATACATTGTTTACTTACGTTTACATTTATGTTTTAATGAAATGGTTAACAATAAAACAAGTTGTGGGTAATTGGAAAGTATTTAACAGCATTGACATGTTTATTTGCAACTAGCTTTTACCCGCGACTCCGTCCGCGCGGAATAAAAAATAGAAAACGGGGAAAAATTATCGTATGTCCGTTTCCTGGTTCTAAGCTACCTGCCCACCAATTTTCAGTCAAATCGATTCAGCCGTTCTTGAGTTATAAATGGTGTAACTAACACGACTTTCTTTTATATATATAGATGTCATGTTAAATTGGTCAGGTCGGTAAAATTATGTCAGTTTTTTTTATATTTTAAGGTGGCTGCTTGCTAGTTTGCCACAACTATTTATCTAAAGTTTCCCTTCTCACCTTTTTCTAATAAGGAAAGGATGGGAATGGTAAGATAAGTAAAATTAGGCACGCACACACATCAGGCGAAATGCGGGTTTACTTCCACTTCATACTTCTCTGTGAAACAGATGTTGTTGCAGGCTTCTACTACTGTTAATTTTTACCCAAATGACAAGTGGGTTATGTCTATCGCCTTTTATACTCGTAATAATCCTATTTCAAAGTAAAGTTCTACAATATTTGTTACCTTTTATCCATGGTATTATACTGCTTCATTTTGTAATCAAATAAATTCATATTTTTCACTATCAAATGCACCTTATCGTATGTTGTTAAGTTCTATTTTCGAATACAAGTAATTGTTATAGGAAAATTTATGTTTACATTGCAAATTGTCTGCATTAAATCTTCAATTTTTTTAAATGTTTTTCCTCGACTACTAAAAGTGGTTCGAAATTCAATTTCACGATTTAATTTATATTGTACAGAGGGCGCTGTGGGTCCGTTTAAATATAATTATAAATCCTACAAAACTCTCCGTTAACGCAACAAAACGAGGTCACTGTTTTTTAAAATAATTTCCATCTAAATCCTAAATTATTACAATTTCAACGGAAAACATTAAATGGTATAATGCGTTTGAGTAGCGTAGAGAGAGAGCGTTGTATAGCCTTAATTAATTTTACTAATATTTTATTTAAAAATCATTAGTAAAAAGAAAAAATAACCCTAAGAAATGAAACGACCAAATGTTGTATATTATTAAACTCTCTGGAGGATGTTCTCAAATTTCGAAAGCTATAAAATTGTAATAAAATGGTAGCTAGCACTTTTCTTCTTATTATTAGTATAATAATAAATTAGAGGTATTTCTAGTACTTTGAATATCTGTATACGGATTTCTCTATAAGAACTTGACCTTTTGGTATTCGTGCCCCGCGACTGTATATCACGGGCCGCTACTGGCCGCAGATAACTTCTAATCTAACCCTAACACGATATCTACCCATATTTATGTTTAAACTTATTATTCACATGCTCCAAAGTTTAAAAACCTTCGAGAATTTTCGAATAAACTTTCGAGAGTTTTCGAATTACATATGACTTTGTTCTTCCAAAGAGAATTTTAGGGATACTAGCTGTCGCCCGCGACACCGTCCGCGCGCATTTAAAAAAAAATGAAAAATAGATATTGGCCGATTCTCAGACCTACTGAATATGCTCACAAAATTTCATGAGAAACGGTTAAGCCGTTTCGGAGGAGTACGGGAACGAAAACTGTGACACGAGAATTTTATATATTAGACTAGCTGTCGCCCGCGACTCCGTCCGCGCGCAGTTAATAAGCTTATATGACACGTTCGTAGATTTACCATAGCAGCGCCATCTATTGATTACTTACTCAACCCAGTCGAAAGGTATCGACATCTGTTAGAATCATTTGGAGTTAACAGATAGTTGTGACTGTCAAATAATAACAGACAAATAATTAGCAATAAATTAAAATTGCGACTATAATTTGAGATTTAAACTATCCTATCTCTCAAGTTGGATCGAACTGCACATGGTGTGCGAATTTTATTATAATCGGTTAAGTGGTTTAGGAGTCCATTGAGGACAAACATTGTGACACGAGATTTATATATATTAAGATTAATATAATTTTATATAACTGCTACGATAGTCAGAGCCCTGTCACAGTAAGAAACAACTAAATCAATCCTAGTTATTAATTTGTAATTGGTTTGATAGATGGAGTTAGTGTACAAGAGCATTAAACTCTTCAGTTGAAGGTCCTCAGGTCATCTTAGATAAAATTGACGAGTAACTTATGCAGGATAAATAAAGGTTTTCACTAACATTTTGTTAGTATTTTGATTGATGTTGATGATAGCTATATAACTGGCAAGTTAATTTTTATATCTCTTTTTTATTTTTATCATTGTATAAAATAAAAGTGATGGCAAGCTCAGTACTTTGAAGATTTCAATTTTAGAGCACAGTACTTCAAACAACAGCGTAGTAACAACAAACACTTGACGTTTCATTCACTACAAAAAAGAATTGTATTTTTGCACCGGTGGATTTCTTTTTAAAGAAATTTAATAAAAATTGTTGGATTCAAAATAGATTTTTATTTAAATCGTACATTTATGAAAACTATGTTTTGTATTTTTTTTATTATTGTTTTTTATATTTTAATATTTGCAACATTTCAATTTAATTTCTCTATTACATATTTATCAAAATACAGATGAATATAGATGAAAAATTCTTAAAAAAATATTTTTGAATTTTACATAAGCGGCTTCGGAAAATATGGAATTTTCCTTTGCGATTCATTATGCATTTGGTGAAAAGCCAAGAGTTTTATTTAGCTTAACGTAGAGAAATTGCCTAAGTAAGATAAAATGATACCATATTTCTTAAAAAAAGCAAGGTGTAGTAAAAAAGTGTCTTTATATATGACACTTAAATCACTTTAGTTTTCAACAATTTGTGTTAACAAAATTAATCAAGATACTCGGGACTATCAACACTGCATGTGCAGAATGTATTTCTGTCCAGGTGCAACGAAGAATCAAGGTTAAATCCTCCATAGAAGTTGTTCGGAGGTTTTCAAGGACAGCGTGGATTGCTGTCTGTTGCATGTGCATAGTTTCTCACGAATGTGAGTGAGCCAGCGCTGACAGGGGAATTGATTTTCATAATGCATTGCAATGCTCAATATTTTTTAGATTTTTTTCACATATTTGTTTTTGCAACTTTCAAATCTTACTTATAATATTATAAATGCGAATATATAGATGGATACGTGTTTATTTTAGGTAAATCCTGAATTGCTAAACTTATCTTGATTTGGCACGGATGTGGAACATAGTCTGGAGGAACACATAGGTTACTAATTTGTTTTTTCTTTTTTTTAATTCTAGACAGTTAGTTGTAATAAAAGGAAGACATCGAGCACTAGCTGAAATTCTATTAACATTCATATGAAATAAAATTTACAATAAACACAGAGTTCATTTAGAATATTCGATCGATGTAGTTAGTTGATCAGCGAAACTATAGAGCTATCAAGAAATAATATTACAATAATAAAATTATTGTAAAATTCAATGAAGAAACGTTAGCGTACTTTAAAACTTCTAATGGAGCGTTTATTAAAAATTCTCGAAACGGAATTCGGCGTGGCGGTTGTTTTTTCGGCGTAAGTGAGCCGCGCGGCGGCCAGCGGGCGGCGGTGTGACGCAGCCCGCCGCACTGCGGTACAAACACACCGTACACTCGCGTACACTCACCTATAATCATGTACGGCATCAGGTAACCGCTTCTTCATTTGTCTGTACCAAGAACAGGTGACCTTGGCTAACCACTTCTTCAATGGTCTGTAAAATAAAATAAAATAAAAGGTTTTATAATGGAAAGTACGAAGAAATGTAACTTGATGCAAGTTTCTGAAAAAAAAAAAAAATAGAAACTTAACTGAATGTTATTTATGTAGTATGTATTGTATGTTTTTTGTCTAGTATTGTACTTATCAATCTAGAGAAAAAACTATGATGAAATAAAGGTGGTATACAATGATTATTTCAAAATTGAAAACCACATTTTATTTATATTATTTATATAACATACAATACGTATTCGAATTCGGCAAAGTTGTATAATTCATTGGAAATAAATTAAACACGGCAATTACGTGTGTTAATTAAACGGATTGGAGTTAATTTTTTTGTTTGTTTGTATGGCTACATTGTAATTTTTGCGCATGGTTCAAGTTAATGTAAATGTAATCTCAAAAAAATATGTGTAGTTTTAAAATCAAACATACAGAAATAGTAATGATTTTTTTTATCTATGCATTAAAAAGTAGTTGTTTTCTGTGTTTCTTCCAAAACTTGTAAGAGCTTTTCGTGTAAAAATAATTCAAACTAAGCTTCAAACTTTAAGTTAGGTAAATCCAAAACTTCGTCTATGGATTTAGATCTAATGTGCTATATTTACAATAAACACAATAACAAAGAAAAACATTCCAAGGTTAGGTAGAATTTTGCATTACGTTAGAGTTGAGCTTTTGATCTGGCCCCGGCTTACATGCATGTTACAACTATTCCAATTTCATCCGCGGGTTAGGGTCGGGATAAATTGAATTTATCAGTTTACGGATTCGATAAAAGAGGTTAGATTATTCGATCGACTTTACTTACTTTATATTTTGTATACAGACCAATACAGACTTTAGGATGGCTTTTATAAATATTTGCAAAAGCAAACATGAAAAATTGAAAAAAAAAATGTTTATTCAGATAGGTAGGTGGAAATTATGTGAGATGGTAAAAATTGTCTTTTAAAACTATGCCGTCTACATCTTATTAATTACTAAGAATTCCGTCAAAAAAAGATGACAACTTATTATGCATTTAGTAATTCATTCAAAATCTACTTGTAATGTTCTATAAGAAAGTTATTTTCTTATATTTTATGGAAACATTATAAAAACTACTAAGACGTCAATCGAATCTAGCAAAATAGTAATGTGCATGCTATGTATGTATGAAGCATTGAAACAAATGTGTCTTTAAATTAAAAGGTTGTGTACGTAGTAAGATATGTGTATATTATTCAAGAAATGTATTGAAGTTTATTGGTGCTATGCCAGGAACAGTAAACTAGTCAAGAATAAATAGTAAATGTTAGGAAAAAGACATCTAGGTCGGATATAAAATGAGTTCAAGACTCGTGGGACTTTAAAGTCCAGTAAGGTCAGTGAAATGCAAACTGAAAGTTGAAGAGACATTTACTAGACTTGGAATTGACTTTTATGATATATGATTCAGATATGACGTAGAGTTTTAAAACGTATAGGCTATTTTCATATCTTTTAAGAAACCTATAGAAAATTGATTCAAGCTTATTTGCATTTCGTCTTAAAATTATAATTTTTTTGCACATTGTAACGTGATAATTGCCTAGCTATTACTCTAGCTTGTGATATTGCGTATGTTCACATTTTTCGAGTGTTAATTTAATTAATTCTACAAGTTCGCAGTTTACGCGTACGCTTTTATACGCAAATCGCACGTGCCGTATACAAATAGAGCTCATTTGTCGCACGGCGTCTCCGTGCCGGTACCATCTCGGAGCCTCGAAATTCCTCCTCCCCCCTACCCTGCGTTGCCTCTTCCCCTTAATTCCTCCCCGCGGACTCTCAACGAGGAGCCTAATTGCGTAGCAAGCTTATAATTATTACATGTTGTAATTAAACGTCGTGACACCCTTTACGTTTATGTGACTGCCTTAACTTTGTAAAGAGCGTTTCGAATGTTGTTTTGCGCAAATGAGGATATAAAGTTAATCTTCTACGAGTAGTACGTATTTTAATAACCTATTCGAATCTCTAATAACTTAAAGGTTCAAAACTGCAAAACAAACGGGTTCGTATCCAATATGTAATATACAATGATATCGCCTAACAGAAATTAACAAAACAAAAAACAAAACAATATTTATTAAACAGTAGGAAGGCAATATAGTATTACATCGTTAATTCTTTGATGACAGTAGTTAAGGCAACTTGATCGGCTCTAGTGGTGCGATCGTGGCTGGATAGCAACTATGCGCCAAGATTTTCTCCTCAAGATGCACTTATATCGAAGCTTCAAGTGACAGCGTCTTATCTTTCACACGGCCTTATTTTGCACTATACAAAATGCATATATAATAAGTGCACTACAAACTCAATACAAGTATTAAGTATTGTGAAGGAAGAAATTTTACATACATATCTCTGAATATCAAAATCTGCGACCAGAATTATAACATAGTCTAGAAAAAGTTATTAATGCGAGTAAAAGTCATTAATTTAAACAATAAAAAAATACTGGCTGGAAATAAGTAACTGGTTGGAAATAATGACTTATTTTCTTTTAATATTCTCGACTTTTACTTTTATTCAGCCACTTTTCTTGCAATGATACTGGCAAAGCAAACATCTTTTTCTTTTTTTGTTTTAGATGTTGATTGAAAATCGGTGGTAACTTTGAGCAGTTGATCGTTTCTATCAATTTAATATGTTTTGCAGTAATACATTCATGTGGAGTGTCAGGGGTGTACAAACAAGTAAAGAGAATGTATGGTGATGGGTACATAAGTAGAGGAAGACCGAAGATAGTATGGATGGATTGTGTGTGAATGGATATTTATGTTCAAAAAAGGATTGAAGGATTACATGCCATATCAACCTTACATAGTGATAAGGGCAGGAAGATGATGTTTACATTATAGTAGTACACTATAACATTAACAGCTAACGAATGTACGATTCGCGAGTTTAACAGAGTTCATCACGTGAACTCTATAGTTGGTTAGGTGTCGGTACAATCGTAAATATGTCAGTGATACGCGGATGTTCTCTGACGATCGCCTGTTTGGGGACCATAATCATTCAATCGCACTCCACTCGGCAGAGCTCAATTCGACAAAATCATATGACGGCACCAATTGTTTTACGACTGTATAGACCGACAAGGCTATCTGAACCGGTGGGCATAAGTCAAACTAAATTATGACAGCTCGATAGCGCCCACCTGTCAACGTCAAAAATATCACAAGATCCTTTTGGAACGGAATTCCTTATCGCGCGTTGTGAAAGGGGGCTAGACGGAAAAAATTGTTACGAAAAGTTGTCACGACACTTTTTGCTATAGACGAATGAGCGCTACTTCACCATGGCAACGACGTGACAATATATAACGAAAATTTATAGAAATAAAATGTACTTCTTGTGAAGACTTAAGTTTTTTATTCATAGAATAAACATTGGTTCCTTCACTAATTAATTGAAAGGAACTTCGTTCCATCCGGGTGTCCCTTGACACCTCTCAAGTTTTTTTGTACTGTAGCTGTCATCTGATTTTTTTCTATTATATAATTTTCTATGTCTAAGTAGATTTTATATATATTCTAAGCCAAGCGGGATAGCAGCGCCTCTTTCATCGGTTTAGATATCCTTATCTGACTATATTTAATTAAAAATTTTGTTTCGATTTCGAATTATTTTCTGTCATTCATGTTTGTTTAAAACTAAGTATTTTCTATTGTTCTAATAATTTTAACTGAACTAATAGCCGTCATCTCATATACATCGTACCTGCGGAGCTCGTAAGCCTACCGTAAGTTAGGGATGACTAGACTTTAGTCAACCACGCTGGCTCAGTGCGTTGGTTGATTTCATTGAATTAGGTCGCAGATATATGGAGTGTTAAGATTAGTTATGAACCAAAAATTATCGCATGGAGATAAAGTATGAAGAAACAAGTCAAATCTATCTCTCATTTGGGTGTACAGTTCGACACAAAGGCTTCGCAGTACGCTAGGCCAATTTCCGCTCGTCGACCCGCGCACATCCGGCCGCGTCGCGTATGCCACTTACCTACCACCGGTTCTCTTCTAACTTACTCTGCCTGTGGTTTTCAACTCATTATGCACTGTTAATTCCAATTTTATTATGTATTTAGAATATAGAAAATAAGAAGATGTTTTTGATGCTGAAATTTTGTATTGTACATAATATTTAAATACTTACATGTACAAAAAATCAAAACTGATTTTTTTTATGTACTATGTATAAACTTGAAAAAAAAAGATAATATTAAAGTGACGATACTGTGATACAAAGGCATGATTCAGGCGCCTGAGAGAGTTATCAATTGTAGAATCTAAAATTTAGTATTTATTTTATACAGGCGGTACAGTTAAATATATTTCTAGGTAAGAATATGATTTACTCGTGACGGAAATTGTGGTGCAGTTTGAATCTCCTCTGGACGGGAACGAAATAGGTTGCCCTAATGACATTACTTCTTGTGATTTCATTTTCATTTCTTATTAATGTATGAACTTACTATTGTGTTTCTTTTATTTAAATAGAAAACAATTGTTTGCATAAGTAAGCCATTTATTTTCTATGTTAAGTTATTAAAAAGTTATGTTCCTAAAAATTCCGAGAGATGGCGCTATGTGACACAATTCGTTTCCTAAATAAGACAAAATAAAGCGACTTTCTGTAAATCAAGCATTATTTTTCACTAACTGAAAATTATATTGACTTATGTCCTTTCTAATAAAGACTTAAAAGTTGTAGTTTCCGAGAAAGAGAAACCAAGAAGTACGAATACAGAAAATAATTAATTAGAACTTCAATGTCGTGTTAAGTCGAAATGTTTGGTCATTTGATTATATTTGCTTATACTGTTTTTGTATAAGATGATTTGATTCCATTGGTAAATACTCAACTACATAAACTCGAAAGACATAAAAAGGAAAAACATAGTTATGTTTCATTTGAGTTAATTCTTTGAGTACATAATGTAATTGCTGTTTGCTTAAATTATATACATACTTTATCACTTGATAAGAATTGTTACAAAATTATATAAAGATTTTCCTTTTGATTAAACATAAATCATTCGGTTGCCATCTTACTAATATTATAAACTAGCTTTTTCCCGCGACTCCGTCCGCGCAGAATAAAAAAAAAAAAAAAGAAAACGGGGTAAAAATTATCCTATGTCCTATTCCTGGTTCTAAGCTACCTGCTCACCAATTTTCAGTCAAATCGATTCAGCCGTTCTTGAGTTATAAATGGTGTAACTAACACGACTTTCTTTTATATATATAGATATAGATAAAAGATGCGAATGTTTAGATGGATGTATGGATGTTTGTTTGAGGGTATCTTCAAAACGGTTGCATGGATCTAGATGAAATTTGGCATAGAGGTAGAGCACAGTCTGAAAGAACACAGACTACTTATAAAGTTTTTTTTCTACTTCTGCGCGGACGACAGTCGCGGGCGACAGTTAGTATACAATATTCAAAGGTATTATCAGCAGTTGATGGAAATTCATCGCGAGATTTAAATCTTACTGATATACAGAAGTATAATGTTTGAACATTATAATCCTTTGTAATTACTTGTATATCAGTTACTGTTATATACACGCTTAGCTTATAATGTTGTCATAATATAAACTGACAGCAAATTGTGTAGGACAAACACTCAGGGGAAGAAGACGAATCGTATGATACCTCACTCCTTAAGATCGGTTCAGTTGTATACTCTCTAGACGATCTAAAAAGATGATACATACATAGGTATGTATATCGCATTATTACTTTCTTGTAAGTTGGAAAAAATAAACTTATCCTGAAAATTAAAAAAAAAAAAACAATTTGATAATCAGCTTAGTTGAACACGATGGTGTCTTTTCATTTTACACTTTTATCAATTTTAATATTCGCAATCTTAAACCTGATTGATTATGATTGCCTATTTGATTTTTATAACTTACTTGATATGAAATCAGCAAGTACCCAGAAATCGGGCCACAATTGCCACAATTACCTAATTTAAATACCCATTTTTTGGAGACTAACAGTGGTAGAGCCCACAACAACAATATTTGTTGGGTGCACTAATGGGCCTGGTCGACCGGTGAAATACTACGACCACACACAAGACAGACGTGAAGTGGAAGTAATTCCATATTTCATCTGATTAGTGTGCGTTCCGGAGGGCTTATTTTAGTCCACGTTCCCTTCCGGCAAGGCTACTCGTCAGACGAAACGCGAAATAATTTTCGCTTCACGACTGTCTGCTTTCTACGCATGTCCTAAACTGTTTTATAGCATATCATTAAACAAATTTTATAGAAGTGCATCTACGATATTTTTGTTAACGCGAGTTAGTTCGGTTTGAAAAGATTCTTCGAAAATCTTTGCGCAGTGAATTCGTTGGCTGAAAAGTCTACCGGTGAAATATAAAAGAAGCGTTCGGAATCAAATCACGATTTGGGGGCGTGTTCGATAAAATCAATACGTACCCCTCATTTGTATGTCGCGTGTCGAATGCCGAAAGAACGTTTAAAGGCGATGTTTTATATAAATTCAATGCCAAGCTCATTTATAATACATCTGTACGTAGTCCCAGAGGTATGGATGTCAAGGCGATTTTATATCAAAACAAGAATGAGGTTTATGCATGCTCTTGCCCGTCTGGTGGGTTATTATTTCAGAAGTATGTATTGTGTTCAATACGTTTTAAATAACAAAATATACCAACAATTACTCGATTTGTTAAAAACGGTAAAAAGGTAATATGGTCTCAATTAAAAAAGATTTTGTAAATAGTATTATTTTGTCCCTGGAGTTTTTTTGTATCATAAGGTGGTAAACGAGCAACGCCACCTGAATAAGCCTAAATAGCGAAGCGATCACTGCCTATAGACATCCACCATTGCAGATGCTAAGTTTAAGTTCCGAACGTGGACTTAAATTAGGCCAGTCATCAGACGAAACAGAATTGCTTCCACTTCACGCCTGTCTTCTGTGGTCGTGGTATTGTACCGTTCGACCTGACCCATTCGTTCACACAACAAATTATTTTTGCTGGATCCACTACTGTTAAAAAGGTTAAACATATAAATTAAATAGCTGTCGTCCGGAATTCATGTAGCCGTTCTGGAGATACATCCATCCATCTAAACATTCGCAGTTATGATATATGTAAGATTATGAATATGTTTGTTGTCGGCACAATATGGCGCGGGTTCAAGCTCATTCTTATTTTAAATGCATTATATGTGTCCCTCCCTCACATTTAAAAATTGCAAACTACAATAAAAATATTTATAAAGTTGGTTCTCACAAGCATATAGATTTATAACATTATATCTTTATTTATAAATAAAATAACTTGTATAAATTAATTAAAGATTTCTGAACTTGCAAAAGAGAAGTAGAGGACAAATATAGGGCGCAGCGAAATGTCCCTGAAAGGTGATATATGATAACTGTATTGTCCTTCACCTTTAGCAGTTCAAGGTCATCTGACAGCCCGCCCCATGTCAGCTTTGACTTGTAGTTCTTTTCTTTATAATACGTAAAATAATGATTTTAATGAAATACATCGTCAATAAGTTTATCGGTTATTAGAAAAAAGTCAATGAATTTTTTCTAGTAACAGCGAATAAAAATATTTTTTTTTACCAAATTTAGAACTTATTATGACATCTCCAGAAAGTTTGCTGTAACAATTGTTTTGACCAGTCCGAGCTAGTTTCGTTAAATAAAAATTGTCGTCAGGGCAAAAAAAAATTCAGAACTTCCTAACAAAAATTCTAGTTTAGTTTAGCTCCGACTCGGAGGGCTCTCGACGACGTTGCTCGGACAAATTGCACTCAAGTGAGTTAAGAACGTACAGGCGGATATTTCACCCCGAATATACGAAAAAAATTCTATGAAATAAAAGCACTGTTAAGTAAAACAGTTAAAATAAAAAAATCTATGTCTTGCGATAAGAAATTATGAAATTCGTACAAGAACATATTACAAAGTGTTCATATCGAAAACAAAAACCAACGGTCAAAGCATTTGATTGAATAATTTTTTAAATTTTTCATAAATCGTAATTTCATAAAGTGGTTAAGCTAAAGTTTTTTTTAAATGTCAGTTTACCTACTCCTTTAATATTAACAAATTATTTAAGAACGTGTGAACGTCCGGTGACGGCACCGACTAGTTTCGGATTCGTCGGGTGTCCATCTTCAGGGTAAGTGTTTATTTTGAGGACTTCGCGGTCGCGTCGCGTCTCACACTGAAAATAAACACTCGCCCTGAAGATGGACCCCCGACGGGTCGGAAACTAGTCGGTGCCGTCACCGGACAAGTGAGTTGAGCCGTTCTTAAATAATTTATTATTATATGTCACGAGAGTTTAAACAATTTAATAACTTTAATATTATTTTCGTCATTTGACTATTTAAAATTAGTACGTATGATTAATATGAAAAACAACCTAGATACATGATGCATTTTATAAAAGTGTACCGGATGGGCGTCTAAAATGTATATAGCTTTAGTAAAAGCCTATAAAATGCCGCTGTCCGGTTTGCAAGCAATCAGCTAAGTGACCGCTTTCAAGATTGAGGGCAAGTAGATTACTCGTGGATGGAAGCATATATTAATTTAAATTAATTTTATTAGCAGAAACACTATCTCACAATAAAATCTTATTGATTATTAAGAGTGTCGGTGGCTCAGGGGTTAAGCTAAGTCCTGGGTTCGAATCCCGCCATGTACCGATGTGTTTTTCGATTTTCGTATATATATTTATCTGAGGTTTATACGATGATGGAAAACGTCGTGATGCACCCTTCACATACCTGCGAAAAAATTCAAAGATATGTGTGAAGTCAACCAATCCGCACTGGGTCAGCGTGGTTAACTATGGTCTAATCACCCCTGACTTAGCATAGTGTCCAAACACTTCAGTGGGGAGAATAAATTTTGTCATGTTATAAATTTTAGATAAACGAATGGATGAATGGATGGATATTTGTTAGAAGCTATCTCCAGAACGGCTAAAGGGATCTCGCTAAAATTTGGCATAGATGTACAACATAGTCTGGAAGAATACATAGGCAAATAATTAAGTTATTTCCTTAAATCCACGTTAATGGTGTCGCCGGCGACAGCTAGTCGATGTGTTAAAAAAACTGTGTTTTGAAGCAAAAGTAGACAAAGAGTATCTATATTCTTCGTGATATTTGCAAAAATAAAACTTAGAAATATTTAGATATAAACCTTTAGTGGAAAAGTTTTTGATAGTAAAATCCATCTGCAATGCAGTTTCACCTCGACCGCATTGACTTGAATCAACATTGAAAAGGGCTAGTGTATTGCTAAAGATTTTTGGGGAAATTTAATTATAAGTTTTCGTTTAGTTACGTAGGAAAAGGAATATATTTTCTAACACTTTCTGCCCTTTTTATATAGTTCTTTTGTTACGCGATTTGTTTTTTTTAACCAGTTTAACTTATAAATACTTGGAGGTTTGATGGTTGGTTATCTTCTAATTTAGAATCCCAATAAAATAATATGCTTTAATATTACTTTAGTTGTTCATCTCTGGAGTGCTTGAAGATAAAAACAAGCCTATTCATGACCGATTCAACTCATTGCTAATAAGCCGACTTAATTTAAGTCGGCTTATTAGCAATGAGTTGATTCAATGAAGAAAGTAGAACAACCTGACTTAATGACTAATGTTTGTAACAATCGCCATCGTATCGTCATCTACAAAATTTATATTTAAATTTGTGCAGCGCCTCTATCGGGCGTACAGTACACTAAATATCTCGTACTTTTTTTGACATAATTAACGATGTCGATTCGAAAGCGATTGTCAAAAATATTCGTGCTATGCCCACTGAATAGAAGCAAAATTATTTTTAGTTAAAAATTAAAAAAAAAAGTTAGAGAACAATAAGTCAAGTTTTTTATGAACGAAAATATACACAAATTTAAACACATTATATGTGTACCTTTCTAAGTGTTCTATTAAGTTTAAGATACTAAATACTGTGGGTTCCCAGTTCCAATCGGTTATATGTTTACGGTCAAGTTATTTTTTCTATTTGCGCAATAAAAATTACCTATGTTTGATGACAAGTTATATCTCATTTATTACTTAAACGTAGTTCTTAAGATTAGTTAATAAAAATTTATTTTAAATCAGTCCTCTTGGCATTCGTGTTAAAATATTCCATTCGAAATGTCTCTAGCAATAAAATCTTGTGCTTTACAAAGCTGTTAAGCTAATGATGCTTTCTAATTACTTAAGTAAGTCATAGTACGATCGATATACTAGTTTTATTTCTTTGACCTATTTATTTAGTTGCTTTTATTGTGTCTAAAGCAAAATTTATTGGTGTACTGCAAGTAGTTTGTATATTCTTTTCGATAGTTAGTGTTTTTTAAATTACATCCTTACTAAAAGTTCAAGTGAAATTGGGTTAAACCCGGAAGCGGGCGTATGTTCACAGTCGGAGTACTCTGTCTTGTCTTGTCTAGTGTTTTTTTACACCCTTTAAACAGTTAACTAATAAGATTAAATTTAGTTAAAAAACATATTTTTTGTTGCAGGTTACCAGCAAAGCATGTGAAGTAGTTGGCACACGCATGCACCAAACGCACCGTGGACGTTGGTCATGAATTACCGGAGATAGTGTCAGGTGAGATATTAAATTATTCTACAACGCCCTCTATAGCGCCAAAACTAAACAACTGTGAATGATGTAAGATGGGACGATCTTCCGAATTACATGACATTTCGTTATCAACGTCATAATAGACAGTTTTAGCTTTCGTAGTGAATACAAAGAATGTTATAAGAAAATTCTTTTACTCTATTTATAGGTAGGATCGGTAATCGTATCTTGAACGCGTCCTTAATCTTTCGCATTATGCTGTCTGTCATATTACACAGATTAATTTGCGATTATGCGATGCACAGACCACGTGCATGTGCCGTGCACATCGCAAGAATCAGGTTATCGACTCGATGACTGATATCTACAGGATTTAGAGTTGCACTATATTTGAAATCAGTGCAATTGTAGAGGAATTTTTGTTAATATATAAATACGATATAATGCTATAGTGCTCTATGGATTTTATTATATTTTCAATCAGGCTTTTTTTATATACATAACAAGGTATTAATTTAATCTGCTTGTCATCATTTTCAAATTATAAATGACACAACCTGTCGCTTACGTCTCGGTTCGCGTCGGATTAAAAAAAATGAAATGTAACCTATGTGTTCTTCCATACTATACGTTCTACATCTATGCCAATTTTCATCAAGTTAAGTTGAGCTGTTCTGGAACAAACATCCATCTAAACTTTCGCAATATAACATTAGTAAGATTCATTTGTTTAATAGAAAGTAGTAATTTTTTAAACAAAGGTTAACCATGGAAAAACAAATGAATCTTATATGAATGTCATATTGCGAAAGTTTAGATGTTTTTTTTTTCATGGTTAACCTGTGTTTAAATAAGTAGTACTTTCTATGTTTCCACTTATAAAATATGAATAGCGTTATAAGTTGAAAAGGCTCACATCATTATATTAGCTGAGTGCAGACAGGTTGGTGCAGAGGCTGTGTTAAGGGAGGAATATAATTAAGCTGTTTGTATGTGCGGCCACGGCGGCGGGGCGTGTGCGGACACTTTATGAGTCGACTGTAGTGATGTGTTACGTTGTCGATAAAAGTATCGATATTTTTTTTACAATATTTAAAAAATTGCCAAAAGGACGCAAATACGGTATGTTTTATAAATTTACGTAGTTCCCTATATTCTGATTTCAAATTAAATTAAAAATAAATAGACTGAGTCGTGATCTTCAATCTTAAAATATGTTGTGATTGTTATAACGTAATATATTTTTTAATATTAAAAAAAAAAAACTGTCCAGCATTTACTTGAGACTTTAAATTTTGAAATAAACAATGTTTTGACCTCGACTGTTCGACTTTCGAATACACGCCGACAGTCTATACCATGATAAGTTTGATTATAACTAACTACTGAATGTTATTTTCAGTCATTCAAAATTGCTGCTGACTAGTAAGCCGTATTCCACTACAAAATACGAAGATTATGTATTGAAATTAATATACTGAGCCGTAAAAACAAACAACGAATCATACCTTTTATTTTTAACTGAGAACAAAAAAGAAAATATTTTTTCTTTCTCCAGCTTTAAATTTCAACGGCAATAATGAACGTTTCATTGAAATATCACGTAATTACTCGTTCGTTTTATTTTAATTAAACCTATTGTTAGCTGTACTTGATCAAAAGTCGTTAATAATAAATATATTATAACTCTAATAATTATTATAATTTTTGTATAATTTTCTTCGCGTGACATACAGTAAAATAGTGTACATAGATTTTTAACTGTCGTATATAATGTCAACATGTAAATTAAATCTTAATTTCTTATCGCAACAACATTAACTGTTAAGTTAGACATCAAATATGATATTGTATGCATACATATGTACATGTATGTGTTCAAGTTCGGTTCCTTTATGCGGACGTTTATTTTCTACTCATTTGGATGAAATATAATTTGGCGTTTGCAAAGCAATTATTTTGAAAACGATTGACATTCGATCCTGGGAAGCATATTTAATTCTTTGACTGTAGAACAAATATGACAGTGTACATATAACTTTTTGTAAATTAGAAATGCCATTCAAGTAGAAGTTTCTCGGCTATTACACAAATCAAATAATTCAGGCATCATCGAGTCAACCTAGTTTCGGAGGTCTACATATTCTGGTCGTAGGCGCCTCCCTCCGGTAATAGACTCCCGCGGGATATAAAATCGCTCATAAATTTTGTACGAAACGATCGCAGCCGCGAAGACAGCGATATTGGAGCGGCAATTTGTGGAACACTTTTAATGGACAGCATTCGTGTTCTGACTCTATGAATTATCATTTTTATTAAAATGTTGCAATAAGATTTTTTAATGTTGCAAATCTGTTTTTAATGGCCAGTATTAATTTGCTTGTTGACTTTTAAACAGTTCTATTATTTCCTAACGTTTACATAAAACACACCTCTTTCAATCTGACAGTCTACATAGTGACCAAAAGATATCACATTTCGAAGTTATCAAAGGAGTCTTTAGTACCTTGCTTATGGTTCAGTGGTTGCTATGCGGAACTTGATAATGCTACGAGTGAACGACTAGTGGACCGCAACCGCGTAAGGTTGTTGTAGGTTTGATATATGAGTGATAAATTTTAAGCTTCGCTGACGTATGACCTTTATTGTTTTTAGCACAAGGCCGCAAGTAAACTGTATGTCAGAGGCATCACAGTCGCATTTCCACTCAGTGGTAGCTTTTGAATTGCAAATGGCCGCTGGCGTATCTCCGCCGTAGCCTCTGACCTTCCGACACGCGACTTGGCGATATCGCGCCTCGCCGCAGTATCGAATTTAGCAATGGAGTGGTTCTTTAACTGGTCGCCTTCGCCGTTGGCCAGATTAAAGTGAGATTCGAATTAATATTAAATTCAATGCGGTTCACTGGCAACGTTTTGTTCGAGCGGCTCAGATGTTGTGGGTGCGATTCTTATCTGACCCAATTTATCGCACGAACGAATAGAAATTCTTGAATGCAGTTTCGTGAGCGATAAATGGTATGGTCTAACTATTTGTACGTTATTGTAATTTCAAAGAATTTCACAAACAAAACATATTTTCTAAAAATATTAAAGCTTTATTTTTATTTTTTTATCATAAGGTGGGAAGCGAGCGAGCGGCCACCTGAATTCGCTAAAATAGTGAAGCGACCGCTGCCTATAGATATCTTCAATTTCAGCCTAATTTCCTACCTCTAATTGACGGAGGAACCCACAGAAAGAGAATGTTTCCACTTCGTATGCATTCCTTCCTCCGTCAAATCCACATCCCCTTCTCCTTTTCTTATAAGAAAAGATTGGAAAGGGAAAGAATACTAAAATAAGGCCTCTGACACCACACACATCAGACGAAATGCGGAATTGCTTCCTCTTGTGTGTCATGGTATTTCACTGGACGAGACGGACAATTCGTGCAACAGATGTTGTTGTTGCTGGCATCTACCACTGTAAAACGTTTTAATTTTTTGTACATAATATTTGTATTATTAATTTACAACTGTCATGTATTGCTTCTTTCATTGCGTATCCATTTTCATTTTAGCAAATCTGGTTAGTATCGACATAATGTCGTAGAAGCACTACTGATTTACTCTACGACGTAGCACAGCGTAGTAAGTAAATAGGAAAAGAGAATATTTGCATAGGACTTAGAGTACTTTAAACAAAAGAATTATTGGAAATATCACCATATCATAAAATATCGTTACATCCAACTATAAACAGGGGGTCGTTAAATAATAATTAGATTGATAAAAACTTTATATAATTTTCATATCTCTATCGCTAATCGTACGAGTTTTGTTTGTTATCTTGTTATTAATGAATTTGTATAATCCTTTAGGTTATTTGTCAAATTAGTTTTAAATTGTAATTCAAATTCAGAAATACACATACATGTTTTGCGATAAAACAGTCTCATAATTTCTGCCAAGACCTCGCATAATACGTAAAATATTTAGATTCGATATAACAAAGTCTGTTGTTTACATCAACATAGTATCCAATATCCGTAGGAGAGCAATATCTGGGAGTGTTTGATTTGTTCGGCCAACATAAACAATTGAAGTTGTTTCACGGCAAATATTTGCCCGACCGCCCGCTGTATGCTGCCCGCTGCCGATGGTTACCGATGGCTTATTTTAGTTACATTAAAATTGTGATTATTATTTTATTGTTAAAAATATAGTAATACTAATTCACTGTATAATATTTTTAGTAAAATTCTTTAAAAGCAGTCTTAATGATTGTAAAAATGTACATAGTATAATATGTTTTATAATCTTACTAATATTATAAACTAGCTTTTTCCCGCGAATCCGTCCGCGCGGAATAAAAAAAAAAAATAGAAAACGGGGTAAAAAATATCCTATTTCCGTTTCCTGGTTCTAAGCTACCTGCCCACCAATTTTCAGTCAAATCGATTCAGGCGTTCTTGAGTTATAAATGGTGTAACTAACACAACTTTCTTTTATATATATAGATGCGAATGTTTAGATGGATAGATGTTTGTTTGAAGGTATCTAAGGAACGGCTCAACGGATCTGGTTGAAATTTGGCACAGATGTAGAACATAGTCTGGAAAAATGCATTTGCTACTTATTACGTTTTTTTTCTAATTCCGCACGAACGAAGTCACGGGCGATAGCTAGTGTTTTCTAATTATACTTGAAATAAAGTGACCATTCATTTCGTTTCTCACAATTTCACGGCGCTTGATATTTAATTTGTATACTACGTTGAATTTGGAAATATTACAGAACACGATTGTATTTATTTATTTGGTAATAAATAAAAGAAACTGAAACATATAATTAATACAAAAACAACAGCTGGAAAAACCAATTACACATGGTTGCGATAACAAGGATAGTGTTGTCACCGGAAAATTATATCTAATCTATTTGAAACAGTGTTATTTCTTTCTTAAGCTGCTAAATAGCTTTTAAATGATTAGATTTGACATAATAGAAAAAAAAGATTTTATATTGATATACATATATAGACAACACTATTTATTGGAAGGCTTTTCCAAGAATCGTTGATTCATAAAAAAGATATTAACAATACGTTTTCGCCGCACTAGATTTGATTTGTACAGTCTTAAAAATGTGGCTTAGATTTTTTGCTGATGTCTATAGTTCATAATTTTATTAGGATATGAAGTCTAATTAGATAAATAGAGTGAAATTGCATATTTTCATGAGTCTTAAAAAAAACGGTATTCGTTTTTTACATTACACGTTGGCAAACGAGTTAGCGACCACTTGAAATCTCCGAAATAGCGTAGCAACCGCTGCCTACATCTGCAATTGTATATGAGTTGCTTACTTTAAAACTAAGGAGGAGGAGATGTACGGAAAGAGAATATATTCCTTTCCTATTCACCGTCTCCTCCATCAAATCCACTTCCCTTTCCCGTTCTGTCCTTATAAGAAAAAGGTTAAGAGGACAAAAATTAGGCTGGCAGTATAAAAATTGCTTTTTCTAACTTAACGATAACAATTACATAACAATTAAAAATACATCTACTTTACCTTAAAATATACAGTTCTTAATGGTTTTTGAGAATTATTTATTTACGCTAGTAAAGAGCTATCGCACAGAATTAAAAATAAACTTAAGTAAAACTAAAAATGAGTAACCTATGTGTTCTTCCAGACCATGTTCTACATGTATGTCAAATTTCATTTAGATCCGTTGAGCCCTTTTGGAGATACCTTCAAACAAACATCCATCCATCTATCCCTCCATGTTTAGATGGATCCATCCATCCATCTAAACATTCGCATTAATAATATTAGTATCAGTATGATATAGCAAACAAACTAAAAGAACTTCGAGTCGTGGAACAAAATAACAAAAAATACAAAACAAGAATCTTATGTAATGAAATATATACTTCACAATATAATTAAAACACAAGTGTTCGATAAATTTGTGGAATAAATAATCAGTATGACGTATAATAGATATAAAGCGATCACGCGGTTAATTAATACTTTTTATCAAAAGAATTCACACAAAGATATTATAAGTAACTATTAAGATGGGATCAAGTTGCACCTTGTTTTAAAAGTAACAAAATATGTATACTCTTGAAACAGAATGCGGTTTTGAAACAGGGCTAGATGTCCAAATGCATATCTAAGAGACTTGAAGATCCAAAAATAGTGTCCTGTCCCACACATCGCAATTTTATATCTGCTCCATTTAATGACTATAAACGTTGACGTCAAAATATTTCCTACATCTGGGTCTTCTTTGCATAAAGTTTTTATTTATAAAGACAGGTTTGATTTGGGAAAGCCCATTTTATGTTTCCTAAACTATCTGAAAACTATCAAGGGTATATTAAAGTATATTTTTTTACATTTTTGGTTGATATGGTTACAATCGTAATTTCCGAAAGATCATTTTATACAAAAGCATTGTACACAAGTTTTTACCGGAAACTAAATTTTAGACCGACTTTATCATTATTATATGCCAGGGAAGACGAATCAAAAAACACTTAAAAATCGCTTAGGTCGTTTGGGCTGCAGGAAACTACTATTTTCATTTGGATGTGTTTACTCCATTCGGCCTACGGTTATTGATTTACCTAATAAGTAACAGCATCCCAAATGCTACTTTTATTATTATTTTTTTCCTTATATTTCAGGTGGTGATAGTTAGAGCGGGTGTAGCGACGGTATGCGTGTGCTGGTCGCGACGCTGGCCGCGCTGGTGGCGCGCGCAGTCGCCGGCCCGCACGAGCACCGTGCCCGACATCATGCTCCCGAACATACTCTCCATTTCCCTGCTCCAGACGCACAACAACCCTATCGAGGACACGGCGAAGCAGTTCGCTACAATCCTGAATTAGATACCATACTTCCTCGCACCGATGAACATGAAACCTCATCGAAAAGAGCCAAGTATGAAGAAGCGGAATCATCCTCAAAGCGTGCAAGATACGACGAAAGATTTTACTCCAACCACGAACGGGCTGAAGAACTCATGGCAGACGAACCTCAACTCGGTCCCGAAGATGATGATCCTTTGATCGTTAGGACGAAAAAGGGAAAAGTTAGAGGAATAACACTTACCGCGGCGACAGGAAAACAAGTCGATGCTTGGTTTGGAATTCCTTATGCTCAAAAACCCATCGGGGACTTGAGGTTCCGACATCCAAGGCCAGTGGAGAATTGGGGAGATGAAATATTAAATACAACGTCACTGCCACATTCATGCGTTCAAATTGTAGATACCGTATTTGGCGATTTCCCTGGAGCGATGATGTGGAATCCCAACACGGACATGCAGGAAGACTGTCTCTATATTAATATAGTTACGCCTAAACCTCGTCCAAAAAATGCTGCGGTAATGCTTTGGGTATTCGGCGGCGGTTTTTACTCTGGAACTGCTACTTTAGACGTTTACGATCCTAAAATTCTTGTTTCGGAAGAGAAAATTGTGTACGTTTCGATGCAATACCGAGTAGCATCGTTAGGATTTTTGTTTTTCGATACACCGGACGTACCTGGAAATGCTGGCTTATTTGATCAAATAATGGCATTGCACTGGGTTAAAGACAACATAGAATATTTCGGTGGGAATCCTCATAACATAACTTTATTCGGTGAATCAGCGGGAGCTGTGTCAGTATCTTTGCATTTGCTTTCGCCTCTTTCAAGAAATTTGTTCACTCAAGCGATAATGCAGTCGGGTGCAGCGACTGCGCCCTGGGCTATTATATCTCGAGAAGAGAGTATCCTTCGAGGAATACGTTTAGCTGAAGCTGTTCATTGTCCAAATTCTAGAACAGACATGGGACCGATGATTGATTGCTTACGAAAGAAAAGCGCAGATGAACTCGTAAATAACGAATGGGGGACATTAGGAATTTGTGAATTTCCATTTGTTCCTATAATTGATGGATCATTTTTGGATGAGATGCCTATAAGATCTTTGATTCACCAGAATTTCAAAAAGACAAACATTCTAATGGGTTCAAATACTGAAGAGGGTTATTATTTTATTCTTTATTATCTCACGGAATTATTTCCAAAAGAAGAAAATGTAGGTATCACACGGGAGCAGTATTTGCAAGCTGTGAGAGAATTGAATCCTTACGTAAATGATGTAGCTAAACAAGCTATTGTATTTGAGTACACAGATTGGTTGAACCCTGATGATCCTGTTAAAAATCGCAACGCATTAGACAAAATGGTTGGTGACTATCATTTTACTTGCGGTGTTAATGAATTTGCTCATCGATACGCGGAAACCGGTAACAATGTGTATACTTACTACTATAAACATCGTAGCAAGAATAATCCTTGGCCATCATGGACTGGTGTGATGCACGCCGATGAAATCAACTATGTATTTGGTGAACCTCTCAACCCCGGTAAAAACTATTCACCAGAAGAAGTTGAGTTTAGTAAGCGATTGATGAGATATTGGGCAAATTTTGCTAGATCTGGGTACGTAAATTTTGCAAACAACAGGTGTTTCCGTATCCATTAAAATTTTACAATAAAAGGTTAATTTAACTATAAAGTTTATTAATTTACGTATTTTTTATTTCAGGAACCCTTCGATCGGTCCAAATGGTGAAATAACAAAAGTCCATTGGCCTTTGCATACAGCAAATGGCAGGGAATATCTCTCCCTTGCTGTCAATTCTAGTGCCATAGGTCACGGACTACGTGTGAAGCAATGTGCTTTTTGGCAAAAATACTTACCACAACTCATGGCTGCCACCAGTAAGTTCACAATAATGTAATTTGTTAAGAGTTTTCGTTAGAAGATCAATTGATATTTATTTCAATTAAATTACGTTTTCAAGATAGTATGAAATATTTTTGGAGGCTTTATTTTCAATGTTAATTTCTGTAATTACAGATAAGCCGGAACCTCCAAAGAACTGCACCAACGCAGCAGATACTGCAAACATTTCTTTCAATACCCTCAGCTTTAGTTTTATTGCAATTGTTAACTTTCACTCTATGTTATTTAAAGTAGTAAAATAAACTACATCGATATAATTTTAATTAAGCTTCAGTTACTTCTATAAGTTATATTGTTTTCTTCGATTGTGCATTATTTCTTTGGCATGAGCCTAACATAAATCTTGTGTTATTTTTGTATGTATAAATTATTAGAGTTTTAGAAGTTTTAGTTGTAAGCCACCTAAAGTGTTTTATTGCGCTGTAAGTCCAGAATATACTCTATTAGAGGATACTCGATATTAAGTTCCATAATTAATATGTAAGTGAAGGATAAATCATTGTTTATGAACTAATGTTAAATGGAGTGATGCCTCCAACAACATATCACTTGTTAATAATAAAATTATAGAATATTGTACGTAGAGTTAATTTTTTCGTAGCCGATAAGTCACTACATATCTTTCTGGGTGGGATGTACGCAAGTGTCTGGCGAACATAAATAAAAAATGACTTTTTGAAAATGAAAAGGATACGTCTCATCTTCGCAGGAATAATAATATGCATATTTTTATCTATGCCTCTATTCAAGGAGGTTGTATTGATGGGTATCTCTCATTAGAACTATCGTGACGTAATTTGGATTCTGCACTACGTACCTACCAAGTATTCTGAGTGCTTAAGTGATACTGAAATGATCTATGGACACCACTTAATGTTCTGGAGCGACGTATGGAATAGCAAACAAATTGTAATGGAGTGAAGTGAGAGTTTAAATGAGTATATATACATATATGCTCCTTCTGAGGCGTATCACTGACCATCAATTGGACATCTTGCTCGTTTAGCCAATTAGGATCATTTTTAAAAACTGTAAATGATTCAACGGCCGAGTTAGAGGAATGAAAACTAAATATTGTTAGCTTTAATACGCCTCTATTATAATACATATCACGCAAGGCATAGAAATGTTTAAGCTCATTCTAGCCTTAGGGAGTAAGTTAATAAAATAAGCTAGGCCATTTCACAACTTTGTAGTGGACCAATATTAGAAAGTTGTACGTGATATACGGATCGATATAAATTAAACGGAATCAGAAAATGATAATGGTTCAAGCGATACTGTATCAAGAATTAACAACAAAAACAATTGAATGTTCAAAAATTTAAGACCACGAAAATACTAGTTATTAAAAGGTTTGTAATTTTTTCAAGTCTTTAATAATAAAAAAAAAGCAAATGAAACCAGTATGACAAATCGATAACCTATAGATTGTAGAATACTGTGTATGTTTGAGCATACGATTTAGTATTTTATTATTTTAGGATCGATGTTTGATACATTTAGATTAGCTAACATAGTTGCCAACGGTTCAGCTTTCAAATATTGGTATTTTTAAATGTTACCTAGATGAATCTTTACAATTTGTTCAAGAGTTAATAAATTTATTGAAGCAGTATATTTGAGTCAGTTGCGTTGTAGGTAATGGATTATTTTATTTGTATATACGAGAATTAGTGTTGTAAATTAGGTGTTCGAATTTATTTCGCTTTACTTTTCTTGACTATTTTAAAATTTAATATCAGGCTAAGCTTTTCTGGAGCGAATTAATGTAAGTATATGGAAATCAATAATCTGTTGTGGAAGACGATACTTTATGAGATTTAGATAAAAATAAACTATATGTATATTATTATGTAGATGTATTTCAGGCTTTTATTTATTTTGATCAATAATTAGATAAAGTATACAGTAAATATACTTGTTAAAAAACTTCGGCTAATGTTAGTGAGTGATGAATTATTCAAATCGCTATCTTTCACGTTAGGTGTTCCACAAACTACGCTTAATTTTAGAGTGCCTCTTGTTCTGTCTTTTTATATAATTTTTATATGCATATATGCATATATATGTAGATGTAGGTTGTAATTAGCAATGATTTTGATTTTACTAAACAACATATATTATTTACTTTACTAGTGCCAAATGAAATGCTTATATTGATGTATTTTTATTTCATTTGTTTGTTTTATTTGATTCTTTTCAGATGTTTATTTTGTTCAAACTTATGTTACGGGTTGTCAATATTGGTTTAATATCATCTTCATATAAACTAAATCATGGAAGTTTCGAGATGTTTGTGGTAATTTGTAATTTATCGTAACTTATTAACTATTGACATTAAAATTTTTGTACAATTGTTAAATATTTATGAATGAATTAATTTCTAATTGTGAAACTAAGAGATTTGTTTTTGAGATGTGTAATTCGGCAAAAATATTGTCATGAAATTTTAAAAGTTATTCAAAATAATGTGAAGAAATGAATTTCGGGCGTTGAGAAATTAAAGTGAATATAAAATTTATATGCACCTAATCAATCTTTTGCTTTGTACCCGCTTAACAGCAAAGTATTGGCCTAAATAAATTAAAAAAAAGAAGTTCTTATCTTCAAAGGCCTACGCTATAATGCAGTATTGTTTTGAGTAAATTTATCTTTTAAATTATTATAGTAAACATGTTTAAACTTATTAATAAAAATTAGGGCTATTATTGCATTATTGAATGTTCGCATTTTGTGTTTAATTATAAAATAAATGCTTGTATATAAAACGAGTTTCATTTTGTTACATCCAGATATTTTAAACAGATTAAGTAACAATTTCATTAAAATATTATTATTACGGGAAAAATCGAGGGGAAGAGACTCAGGGGGCATCGCCCTATGCGCTGGAGTGACCAAATATGAACCGCACTCGAATCCAGTATACATAACGTGATCCACATCGCCGAGAACCGCAAAGGGTGTAGAACTCCAAATCGCTGCGCTCGCAGGGTAAGGTGCCCAAGAGGCTGGCGGCATTTAAGGCGGCATGACGCGGAATGCGTCCTGCACTGCGGCGACATGCTAAACCGTGATGACCTAGACCTAGAGCTAGAGGATCCACGTCTACCCCACAACGACAGCGATGGGCTTCGTTCGTCCGGGCCCTTAGCCGTAAGCTCATCGCCAAACTAAATGTAGTCCTCTCCAAAAGGGTACCTATGCTAAACGATGGATAGATACCATAGATTCTATTTCTTCTAATAACATTTTGAATATAATCACCTTATTATTTGAAACATATCTAGAGTATAATGACTTTTTCCGTAGTTTTAAAATGATAAAAGTGATCAGAATTGTAATTGATCGATTGTTTTTGATGCTATCTAATATTTTAGATTAGTATAAATTGTTCGATACATTAAAATTCTCGCAATCTAATTAAGAGATCAGGTAAGTACACGCCGTAATTTTGTTGCTTTTATTTAATACTACGAATAAATTTTAACGACTACATTTTAATTTAGAAAAATTAAGCGTTTACGATAATGTAATTTTTTCTATCGTTAATCTCAGTAACTTATTATACTATGTAGAAAGTTTTTAAAGTATATTTACAAATACTCATAATTTTGTATTTACAATTATAATAATTTTTATTGTTTGATAGACTCGCCAAAATGAAGACCATCGCTCTCGCTCTTGTTGTTATGCTGGTCGGCGTCAACGCCGTGCCCTCACAATTCGAGACCACCGGTAAGGCTCACATTTTATAGCAAATATAACAAAGAAAAATCTTATTAAATAAAAGATAGGGTATGATTTTAATAAGCATTGCAAGTTGCCACGGTCAGTAAAAAAGATTATTCCTGGTTGCAATTTTAGAAGGTTAAATTTAGTGCCGAATTCCGAATTTGATTTGAGAATTGCTTAAAATTGTAGAATAGAACATAGGCAACTAATTCAGGTCATCTTTGAATTCCACGCGGACGCAGTTGGGTAAATAGCTAGTATTATAACATGTAAAATAAGTTATTAATATGAATTAAATATTATTTCAGAATTCAAGAACACCAGAATTATAGACGACCTCATCCGCGGCGTGTTGGAGGCAGTGGTTGAATTAGCCGCGGCGGCTGACCCTTTCGTCGTTGAATCCGCTTCTGGTGATTACACATTCCCTGTTCCTGGGTAAGTTACATCATAATGAACCTCACTACCATACTCTAATATAAAGACAGTAAACACTCCTCAAGACTATGACCTGCATGAGTGCAGTTTCTTTAATCTTCTGAAATCTTTCTTACAGAGTATTCAGTGCCGTTGCGTCCGTTGAGAACTTCAGGGCTGCCGGATTTGGTGACATCGAAATTGTTGATGTAGCATTCGGCGGTGGCAAACTTCGTGTGGAGCTCCGTTTCGCCGGTGTCGAAGCCTCTGTTGGTATGGCTCTTTATAATCTGTATGACGCTTTACGTAATGACTTGTGCATTATTTTGCTTTGGATTTAATTAGTGTGTAAAAACACAGTAATAATAAGTAGGTATTATAATAAAAGTTTGTTTTTTATCACAGACAGTGCCTCTGCCGAAGTGAAAATCTTCAACCGAATTATCACCGGTGCAATCAGCGGAAGGTATCTTTATAACATTTTTTTAATTAAAATTTTTCAATTCATTAATACACCTTTGTTTAAAGGAAATACTTTATTCTGAATATCCTATCGTTTTGCAAATATCCACACTATCTTGGGCAACGACAATCTTTTATTAGCAATGAATTTTTTTTTTTAAGACCAGACAATTGTAAAGCGGTTACAATCACATTACATGACATATAATAATTAAAATTAGATTTTTTAGATACTTAATAATGTTTAAAAAAGAAAAATAATTTTTCAATAAGACTGCAAAAGAGTTGCGTTAAAATCCGTGTGAAACCGGAACCAGTTAATACAGATTCTAAAAACAGTCGTTTTATTTCCCTTTTAGCTTGGCAGTCAGGGATGTTCGCATAGCTGTCGAGGCTCAGCTCGGCCTTACCGGATACTTGGTCGACGACTTGGAACTCGACTTCAGCGTTGGTGGTTTAGAAGTAAGTTTTAACGGAGCAACTCATTAATAAAAGTATCACGGTATTGTAATTTCACAGTAAATATATTTTTACTTGTCTAACACCTCCTGTGTTAGTTATGTTTTTCGATCGTATTTACCCGACTGACAGGATCGTAATAATTTTCTCGCATTAAGTATTTTTTACCGTATCCTTGATAGCTTAACGCCTGAATAATAGAACCGATTATGACGACTGAGATATCAGATGGAATTCATTTCAAGTTTTATATGAAGTAGGCAAATGAACAAAACATCTAACACCATAAATAGACAAAGGGAAGAAATAAAAGAAAAATCTTATAACTATTTGTTATCACTCTTTACCGCATCAATAAAAATGATAAGAACAGGAGAGAGAAAGTGAATGGTAAATAACAGGTTATTTATAATAAATATTATAAACCTATTATTTTTAATATTTCCAGTCCGACCTTAAAATCCTCATCAACGAGCGGGATCTGTCTGACCCCATCAACAACTGGATGAACGTCACCCTGCCAGCAACCCTCGAGAAATACTCAGTATGTTATTTTTAAATTATTCTACAGTCACTAGCCCTCTGAGTATGTTAAAACTTGGGAGTATATCAAATGTTTATAATTTTAGGTAATCTTTAGTATTTTTACATTGGGTTTCCCTCACGATAAGCCCCATATTATGTTTGTAAGTGTTTCGATTGTTGAAACACACAGTTTATGATACTGAACTTCAGCATTAGGGTATCTTGTTTTAATTAAATATAATTTGATCGGAACGATTTTCTTGATCTATCTTTAATTGACTTTACTTGCAATATAGCGAGGGATATTATATTTCTGGTCAGGTTATAGATAAAATTTGTTTTGTTTTACATTGTTTTATTATTTTCAGGAACAAATTAACCGTCTCGTCGGCAGAATGGTCATGGGGATTTTCGACCTTCTGTTCTAAGTTAATTAACCCTACTGGAAATATCTTAAGTTATCGGTTATGTAACCAATACGATTCGAGTTAACTGTACAGTAATATCATTCTGTAAAATATACCTGTGTTAATAAAATTCTCTCAAACATTTTTTTTGTTACATTTCACGCCCTATGTTAGAAACCTATAGAATTATAGAACTAGTATCTTCTTTACTATTTAACCTTCTGTGATCAGTATGAGATCGAAGAGTACATCAAACAGCAGATAGAAAGAGATTCAAATGTTATATGTGACTACATACCATACTATAACTATAGTAGGGTTGGCGACAGGCAGGCGGCCGGTCGTAAAAACTTTCGCCAAAACTTTAAAGTTTATAAAACCTTGTGTGCCGACCCCACGAATAGGCCCGGAAGATGATAAACTATCGTGGAGATATTAACTGCATTTTACTTGCGACAGTTACCAAACGAATTAGTGCTTTCTATTAGATAATAGTCAAAACATTATGTCAACATAATTAGTGTCAATAAGTAAATGGCCGATAGATTGTCAGAAATAATATAAATGGTGATTTAAAAAAAATATGGGATCTGGAATAATATTACTTGGATAGAATATAAGTTATACAGATATCTGTAAAATTGATATCTTGCTACAATATGTGGCTTATAAATCTTACTAATATTATAAATGCGAATGTTTAGATTGATTGATGGATGGATGTCTGTTTAAAGGTATCTTCGTAACGACTGCATGGATCGCGATGAAATTTGGTATAGATGTAGAACACAGTCTGGAAAAACACATAGACTACAAAGATCTTTAATTCCGGGCGGACGGAGTTGCGGGCGACAGTTAGTGTATGATATATACAAGGTGGTGATGATATAGCGTAAGTAGTTCTTACAACAAATTTCATCAAATTACATTGTACGGTATAGGCAGAGTAAATTGTTTAACACATAATTTTTAACACAGCTGCAAATTCATTACAATTACTCAAGGCTCGTTTATTAGGTCATTCACCGAGACGGACCAAACCAATTTAGAATTCCTACATGCTCTGACCTCTATAAATGGACAAGTTATAACAGTGGTATTTTGTGGATTTTTTATATCATAGGTGTCTCATGAACGAACGGCCGAAATGGCAATTCGTCGTAATAGAAAAGCGGTAACGAATATGGGCTTGCGCATTTCGCAATTGCATATTCGTTACCGCTTACCTTAAATCGACGGAGGAGGGGACACGCAAATAGAGGATAATTCTCCTTACTATGCATCTCCTACTCCGTTAAATCCATTTCCTCTTAACATCCTTTCCTTAGAAGGGTGGGAAGGGGAAGTGGACTAAAATTAGGCCATCGCAAACTCATCAGATGAAACACGGAACTGCTTCCACTTCACGCCCGTCATTGTAGTACACCTAACAGCAAGTGTGCCAGCTACAGGTTGTGTGTACAGCTTCATATGCAAAATTGATATCAAGGCTTAAATTTCTGATTTACCTGTTAGAGAATAAAGCAGCCTATGTGTCTTTCGATATTGCATTGTTAGTATTGCATTTATATGATGGATGTGCGAAGTAACACGAATAGATTAAGATACGATATGAGCATATTAAAGGAAGTCTGAAAGTAACAGCGGTGGGAGAGAATTTAAGAAACAAAAGCATGGGCCTGTTAAGAGAAAGGATGAATTGCATGTGTCAGAAGAACTTTAATTATGAATGTGGAAGAAAATACCGGTAGAGATAGACCTAAGATGAGATGGATGGATTGCGTTAAAGGTGCCATGATCAAGAAGGGAGTAACGACTGAGATGATGGAAGAAACCTGGTGACTGGTGATCTGATGTGCCGATACTACGCGATTGGGATAAGGACAAGGAGATGATGATGATGATAAAATTATTGCCCTATAAATAGAAATCTTTACCTAAAATACGATAGCAACCTGAAATTGATAATGCAACGTTAATATTTATCGAAATGTGGCATCAAAAATATTTTTTAATCCTTCTATCATAATGTGTTGTGATAAATTATGCAATCATATACTGAAATTAAATATCAATGCATATTTTTTAAAATATTTTAATAATAACTAATATGCAAAGTTTTAATTTCATTTTATTTATAACGGCTAAACTTTTATTGTAGATTTATAAGCAATTTATGAGTTAAATCAAACACCAGAAATGAAAGAGAACTTTGTAAATCGCGTTATAACTTAAAATTGACTGAAAGCAAAAAAAAGTCAAAATGACACTTTGGCCTTTTTACTAGTTTTATTTTATATAGTGCAAACAAAAATATACACGTATCCCTTATATCTACATTAATTAAACAACCGATATATATTTATTTAACAAGAGTAACAAACATCGTAGAACTTATGTCTTTACAATTTATATTTTTTACAATTTATATAAGTTTCAGAAATATCCATTGGAGCAGGTAAAAAATGTAAACTTTGGGAGCCTCTATTGAAAAGTTTTCAATTTGCACATTGACCCTTATTCATAAAGAGCGAGCGAGATAAGCATAAAAGAGCGAAGTTCTTCGTATCGTAAGAAGCATCATTACTCTTTTTACAAAGTTTGAACAAAGTGAACAAATGTTATTGGACATAATAACCAAATTGCACCCACACGCTTAAAACATGATGTTCAAAGTACAGCAATCAGAATCAAATTAATTCGTGATAATATAATGCCAGCTGTCGCCCGCGACTCCGTCCGCGCGGAATTAATAAAAAAACTTAATAAGTACCCGATGTGTTCTCCCAGACTATGTTCTACAGCTGTGCCAAATTTCATCAAGATCCGTTCAGCCGTTCCGGAGATATCTTCAAACAAACATCTATCCATACATGTAAACATTCGTATTTATTATATTAATAAGATTTTGGAATAATACGTGCTACTTGGTAACAATTTTTTTTTCATATCAGTGAACAAACAGTTATATCCCCAGCAAATAATACCTAGATATAAATCAGATTACCTAAATACATGCGAGTACTACTTATATTTAGATAAGAGATATTAACAATCAAAAACTTTCTAGAGTGCATCGTTTATCTTTTAAAAATAATGATATGGAATAATCTAAAGAAGGAAACGATTTTTTCGAATAAAACTTTTTTGTGTCCTTGACCCTTACTTATATTAGACATAATTTTCTTCGGTGTATCAATTTCCTTCACCGTAAAAACGTCGGATAAATGTACATATGTAAATCGAAAATCGAAAAACACATTGGTACATGGCGGGATTCGAACCTAGGACCTGCAGATTGCAAGTCAGTGATTAACCTCTGAACCACCGAAACTCTCTCCGACGTTGTTACGGTGAAGGAATACATCGTGATGTAACCTGCACATAACTGAGAAGAAATTCAGTGATATGTGTGAAGTCAACCAACTCGCACTGGGCTAGCGTGGTTGGCTATGGCCTAGTCACCCCTAACTTAGGGACCACACCCCTAGCTCCGAGCCCCTCGGTGGGCTGATGATGATGATGATGATGTATCAATTTCATCGAAAATACAATTGTTTCAGTCAGGGAGATCTTAGTGAAATAATAATTATGGTCATCATTGACTTGTCACTTTGTCAAAAGAAGGGAACTGATTGATCAAGTCCAATACCTACTCGTAGCAAAGTCAAAAGGTGCATGTTTTATAACTGTGACAATAGAGTACTTTGTATATAGTAGATTAGTTGTACATAAAATATGTGAGTTGTATGCTCCTTCATAAATGATACAATTGCTCCGACGAATAAAGAAGTCGATTTTAGAAGAAAATGTTTCATTTCAGTGACTACGAATACGAAATTTCATTGACGATGCATAATTAAAAACAAATTCTTGGTTCGATGATTTTGTCAAATTTGAACTTTGCAACACCCACCAGATATGATATATAATTAGCACCATTTTTTTATGTCAAACGGTGGCAAACGAACAAACAGTCACCTGGATTCGCCGAAATAGCGAGGCGACCTTTGCCCATGGCCATACGCAAATGCAGATGCGTTGCCTACCTTTAATCAACGGAGAAGGGGGCGCACAGAAAGAAGATATTTACCCTTCCTATGCGTCCCCTCTTTCGCCATATCCACTTTCCCTTCCCATCATTTCCTAATAAGATAGTAGTAGATAATAAGCCAAGTGTGTCAATATAACAACATAAAATATTTAATGAGGAATAAAAAAAAAACTTGAGAGGTGTCAAGGGACACCCGGATGGAACGAAGTTCCTTTCAATTAATTAGTGAATGAACCAATGTTTATTCTATGAATAAAAAACTTAAGTCTTCACAAGAAGTACATTTTATTACTATGAATTTTCGTTATATATTGTCACGTCGTTGCCATGGTGAAGTAGCGCTCATTCGTCGTTAACATACTTACTATAGCAAAAAGTGTAGTGACAACTTTTCGTAAGAATTTTTTCCGTCTAGCCCCCTTTCACAACGCGCGATAAGGAACTTCGTTCCAATAAAATCATCTACATTCTACATACTTTTGACTTTTGAATATACATTTAACTATGGAACGGATGTTTATCTCTCAGTACTAAGGAAAATACATTTCGATTTCTAAAATTCTACATATATCTGCATTGATAGTGACTGTGTTTAAGCTTTCGCATCGTTGATTAAATGACATTTTATCGTATTATTTAACGTTATCTTTCAATAAATTTTTAATATAAATAGACACTGCAACATTCGGATATTAATCTTACTTAAAGGAAGGTAAGGAATTGAATAACATCATAAAATACCCGTAAAGAATATTCAATAACAGATTTATAATTTGAATTGAGTGATCAATATTATTTATAATTTTTATTTAAAACGTGAATATAATTTGGATATTAACATTTTTAATTTTTTCCTTAAGGTACGACATCATGAAGACTTTTGCCTTTGTCGCTCTGTTGGCCCTGGCCAGCGCCACCGCCTTGCCACAAACTTCTGGTAAGACCTCTCATAGCAACCTCAAAATACCGTGGGTAATAATACTCATTATATGAAAATTCATTCTATAATAGCAACAGAACAATGAAATTACATTACCCTATAATTCCAAACGAGCATCTAATTCAATATAAGTTTCTAACAGACCACTCAGAAAAAGCTTAATCTTGTAAATTACAACATTTGAAGAAGGCATTTTTCATATTGTATTTGAAATAGAATTACTTACAGCCACGCCAACGATAGAGCAAATTATTTTAGACTGTCTACCATTCTTCAATAATAAACGAAGAGGCAGTTCTAGAAGAAGCTTCATGATATATATTTATAAGACATTATTTTATTTTATTTTACATTATTTAAAACATTATTTTATAGAAATATTTATTTTCAGAAGTGGAATCGAGGAGAGACGTTGTGGAAGCTGTTTATGACGTTATTAATCGTATAATTAAATGGATAGAAGATCGTGGATTGGACCCTTATACTCTAGACTATGTTGAGGGACAATACGAATTTCCTATCCCTGGGTAAGCTTTTTCATTCGAAAACATTTTTTGATGGTCACATTAGTAACCTTTGTAATGAAATGAGAATATTTGTAAATAGAAAAAGGAAAATATCCTCATTTTTTCACTATAATATCACCCCATTTAGAATCTAATACTCAATTGAACTCAACTATTCGTTCACTTCTTTCTCCAGATTATTTACAGCTCGCGGTTCCGTAAGCGACCTGTCCGTCGTTGGTGCAAGCAACATCGTTGTCTACGATATTGGTTTTTCCCTCATCAGCCAAAAGCTTACCTTTGACATTGGCATTCCTGATATCACCGCTTCCCTTGGTGTGTACATATATTTTACTAACAAATTAATATGTATTTGCACGAAAAATTTAATCAAAATGAATTTAAACTTCAGTTGATTTCAATTATATCTTCTAGCTACAAAATTTTCACTGTAACTAACATCGCTTTCGGTTTTTAGCCGACTTCAAAAAGAAGGAGGTTATCAATTCGACTGTATTTTGTGTGTTACCGCGAAACTCCGCCCCTGGTGGTCCGATTTTGATAAAAACTATTTTAATCGAAAGGAAGTGCTTGCTGATGGGTCCCATTTTTTTTTTAAATAACTAGAAGACTAGTAGATTTTGAATTTATGCATCGTCTACTCATTCTTTATACAGTAGAGTATTTGAGAGTAAATAAAATTTTAGATAATCCTTGTTATAAGTTCTTTGTTAAGTGGTCTCTCTTTATTACAGGTCTCGCAGAGGGAGAAGTTTCATTCCTTGGCCGTCCTGCCCACCGTGGTCTGGCATCGGGAAGGTAAATTTCAAGGCAAACTTTAGATAAAATCCCAAGTAAATAACTATTTGAAGTCAACCATGACGTTTAACTTGTTTTAGGCTCTCCATTAAGAACTTCCGCATCACCGGTGACGTATCAGTCGACATTTCTGGAGACAACGTTGACATCAGCGACCTTGTTGTTTCTGCTCGTCTTGGTGGCATTGAGGTAATTTAATACATCTCTATATAGAACTTCAGACATATTGTGAACATTGAGAAATTGGAAGAATTAGTCTTTAAATAATGATGGGAAGGACAATTAAATGAAATAAAGAAAGGTATTCTCGAATCCGATATAAATCTATATATATTAAAGAAAGTCGTGTTAGTTACACTATTTATAACTCAAGAACGGCTGAATCGATTTGACTGAAAATTGGTGGGCAGGTAGCTTAGAACCAGGAAACGGGCATAGGATAATTTTTACCCCGTTTTCTATTTTTTATTCCGCGCGGACGGAGTCGCGGGTAAAAGCTAGTCTATAATAATGAGATCAATTGATGACTGAACGCTTAGCTGAATATAAAGGTGACTGAAATGGCTCTAGATTTTTTAGATATCTAAGTCTTTAGATTTGGTATTTCCGAAAATATTTATAATAACTTAATACATTTTCCAGTCCGGTATTCACATCAACATCATCGGGTACGACGTGTCTACTTACGTCAACAACTTCCTCAGCAACACTCTCCCCAACCTGCTTCAAAACAATGCTGTAAGTTTATTCACGATTGTATGTTACCATACTAATAAATAATAATTTGACGGCTTTAATCGATTGTAAAAGGTTTTATTTAGGTGGCCTTGTTTGCTTCTTCACTACTTTGTCATCAGACATTGATAAATTGTTATGGAATACAATATCTTGAATTCTTATATAAATATTGAGTTTCGTAATTAGAACTTTTTCAATTTAATACTTAATTTCGTGGAGTTTAGTAAATTGTTCATTGCAACAATTCGACTATTAATATTATTGTAATAATGTTTAAAACTGATGATATTTCTTTGTTTCAGGAATACGTGGACAAGATAATTGGAGAAGCCATCATGTACTTCCTCGATAGGATTCTGTAAGAGGAGTCATGAAGTAAATTTGTAATAACAAATAGTTCGTATAATGTACATACATAATTATACAATGTTATAGTTATTACAGTTTTGTACGAATTTTAACATCTTGTTTAACAAACCACTATAAGTACCTTCTCTATGCGTAACACCTGAGTTTGTAAAATAATTTTTGTTATTGCAATAAATCAGTTATTTATTAACATTTGTTCTTTTTCTGAACCCTTTATCGTGTGTTCTTAATTCGCGAGAAAATTGACTAACTGCCTGTTGAATTATATTGCAAGATTAGCTGACGACCGAGACTTCGTCGGCGCGTAATTTAAAAAAGTACTTCGTACTTGAGTTACTTCCGCATACATTAGCCACCTTCCAGTTATGGAAACAGTGGTACTTACAAGAACAACATTATTTGTTGGGTGCACGAATGTGCCGGGTCGACCGGTGAAATAACACGACCACACACAAGAGCGTCAAATGGAAGCAATTCCGCGTTTCGTTTGATGAGTGAGCGTGTCGTTGGCCTGATTTTAGTCCATGTTCCCTTCCCTCGCCTTTCTCTTAAGGAAATTTTGTGAAGGATAAGAGAATTTGGCAGAGGAGGGGACGCAGAGGAAGGCGAAATATCCTCATTCTGTGCGTACCCTCCTCCGTTTTTTGAATTTAGGCAACACATCTGCAATTGTAGTTGTCCATAGGTAGCGGTCGCTTCGCTATTTCGGCGAATTCAGATGACAGCTTGTTCGTTTTCCAACATATGTATAATATAAAAAAAGTAAAAGTCCTGTTAAAATCGGTCCAACTGTTTCGGAGTTTACCTGGAAAAAAAGCAGACTTGCAAGACTAATTTTCAAATTGTTTGGGCACACAAACAGAAAAAACCGAGGGGCTAGGAAACTACCCTAATTTAGGGGTGACTAGGCTGTAGTCAACCACGCTGGCTCAGTGCGGGTTGATTGACTTCACACATATCTTCACTCAGATATGTGCAGGTTTCATAACGATGTTTTCCTTCATCGTAAGAACGTCGGATAAATGTGCATATGTAAATCGAAACTCGAAAAACACATTGGTACATAGCGGGGTTCGAACCCAGGACCTGCAGAATGCAAGTCAAATGCTTAACCCCTGAGCCACCGACGCTCTTAAAAAAATGTTAGTAAATCTTGGTTTTTCTCTATAATATAAAGTATCTTGTAATTTAGTCAGTTTTTTGTTACATGAATATATTGAAATTAAAACGTATCAGGAGACTGATAAATAAGTATCAATCAACGTCAGTTAATAAGCTCTGTAGCAGTATTTCCAGCCATCCATACGGGACACTGGCTACTACTGTACAAGGCGCTGCTTCGACTCTACATGGAATACTGTTCGCACCCCTGGGTACCTCACTAATATCAGTTTCTTCCAATCGACCGCATACATCATATAGGGGCTAGAATCGTCAACGACCAAGCTCTTATCGATTGGGTTTATTCTCAGGCCTTGCGGAGGGACGTCAGTTATCTCTGCATTTTTTTCCGCATTTACCTTGGGGAGTGTTCCATAGAATTGTTTGGAACGATTCGTGCCGCGGAGTTCAATAAGCGGAAACGACCACAGACCGCCAAGTACCATCCACACCACCTGGATGGCTGGTATCTATAACAGTGCGGTTTTTCCGAAAGTTTCTGTTTCGCACAGCCACATTGTGGTCTGTCCTCGGCGTTATTTCCAAACCAGTATGATTTAGTGTCTTTCAAGAACGAGCGTACTATCGTCTTAAATACCGGCAACGTATCTGCCGTTCCTCAAGTATTGCGGACGTCCATGAGCGTGTTAATCACCTCGGTGTTCTCGCCGTTCGTTTGCCCCTTCTGTTATAAACAATTATATAAGTAAAAGGATAACCTGAACTACAGGATCGGTCATCCGTTACAGTCTAAAGTGGGGAAGGGAGGGGGCGTTTGGAAGTATGGAAGAAAAATATTGGGCCTACATGTAGTAATATAACAGATATAAGGCTGAAATGGGACAGATTATTATTGAAAAACAAGTATAAAATAAATTCAAGGCCACCCCACGGATTGATTATTTCAAACAATCAAAGCTTTAAACTGATACATTGATACCTTATCACTATTATCCCCGACATATAATACATATGAATTATAAAAATCTGTTTTACCTTTAAATTGATAATAATATTTGTTACCATGTTGTTTTTAAAAAATAAATTTTCTTATTAAGCCTTACTAATCCTTCTTAATATGATAAATGCAAAAGTAACTGTATCTATCAGTCTGTCTGTCTCGCTTTCACGCCAAAGCTATTGGACCCATTTAAACGAACTTGGTACCCAGATAGTCTTATAGAACACAGATTACTTTTTAATGCAAAAAAAGGTTTTAAGGGGTTGAAAAGGGGATGGAAAGTTGTTAGAAGTTTGAAACTGAATTTTAAGGTTGTTAATTTGATAAAAATAAATGTCAATCAAAGTTTGTAAAAGTTTTACCCTCAAAGGTGCAAAATAACAACAGTTAACAGGGGATGAAATTTATGGGAATATGTAAGGCTTATGTGAATGTTTTGTAAGTTTAATATGTTTTGTTGTAATTTTTGTAAGTTTCAGTAAAATAAAATGCTACCCGAAGACAGTATTTTACGCAGACGAAGTCGCAGGCACATCTTGTCTTTAATAAGTAAATTATTATAAAACTAGATTTAATTTTAACAATTTTAAAGTTAGTTTTACTCTAAAATGTTAGATTAAGGTTGCGTTCAACAATGTATTCATTTAAATCTAGTAAATAAATTAAAAAAAACGTCTTTAAAACAAAATATTCTCTAACTAAATGCACTAAAATGTAACAAAATAATATGAATCCCTCGAAAGACAGAAAATGCTCTTTCTTCTATTGTGTTTATTGTATAATTATTGTTATTTCGGAATCGGTGTCGGCTGAGGTAGATTTGTGGCATTTATATGATATGATTTATACATTTTTAATGAGATGTATTACTATATTTACACAAAAATTGGCTTACGCAAGTAGGTACCCATAGACCCAGTTTAAGTTCCTACGTCGGATTCATGTTTTATAGTTTACTAGCTTTTACCCGCGACTCCGTCCGCGCGGAATAAAAAATAGAAAACGGGGTAAAAATTATCCTATGTCCTTTTCCTGGTTCTAAGCTACCTGTCCTCAAATTTTCAGTCAAATCGATTCAGCCGTTCTTGTGTTATACTCGTAAATGGTGTAACTAACACAACTTTCTTTTATATATATAGATTTATTTTTTAGTTTCTATGCGGTCGCTCACCCCAGTTGCATTTCTCAGACGCGCGTAGTTTTGTGTGTTAAAATTCAATTATAGTCTTACGTAATTTTTTTTTGATAAGGATTCATACCAAATACGAAAAATATTTGAGTGATTTATTTTTGATGTTTCTAAAGAAAAAAATGGTTAGTGTAAGAAAACCATAGAAGATTATGCTATCGCGGACTTTTATTTAGCATATTTAAAGAGCTAAAATATTTTACTATATGAGAACATTATTTTTGTGTAGGTATAGTTTAGTCTAAGTAAGTCAAGAAAGCAAAATTGTCCTACATTTAGGCTATTTTTAGTACGTTTTTAAATAATAACCCATAACATTCTGAATAGTTTTGATTTTGAAAAAAAAAGTGGGACCTAATGGCAATGAATCTGCATCAAATTAAGGAGGAAACACGTCAATCGGATCATAAATCTCATAGTAATCGGAGCACATACATAAACAAAAACCAATCGAATTGAAAACCTCTTCATTTTTGAAGTCATTTAATACAAACATTTCCAATAAAATATGTCGATAATCACTTCATTATAAATGAATTAAATCTGACGAGTTTGATTTAAAGATATAAGAATTTATAAATTGATAATTTATAAAAAACTTCTAGATGCACTGAGATATCGATCTATTTGGCCGCAGTATAAATACCCGTTGTTTTTTATATTACCTTAACTTTCACACATAAGAAGGTAAGGTGCAGAAGTGTTATTACTTTTTAAATTGCTTAAAATATGTATTTATTTTACAATTGTTTGAATTTATATTAGTACAGTTTCGTTTCTTTAAACAAATAAGGTTAGGTTGGGATAGTGTTTATAATCGGATTGATTTTGAATTACAGATCAAAGTACAAATGCATACGTTCTCTGAAAGTAAATAATGTAAAAGAATTATTAGACTTATATATAATTTCTTTTTTTTTTAATTTTCAAAGAGGGTTCTGGGTCGATACTACCAATGCGTGTGAATTTTACATGGATATTTAGTACCCCTAACTTTGCCTTTAAGTGACTCGTAACTCTCGGCGGTATATTATTAATTATTTTAAATTTCTTGACTTTTTAAATCCAGTTATCATCATCTTTTTCATCTGTTTAAGCAGTTGAAATACAATGTTAATCTTTAACGGAACTTGTTTCAGTTGTACCAAAATGAAATCATTCGCTTTCGGACTGTTGATGCTAGTGGCGTGCGCCGCAGCCTTGCCCCAAGTCTCCGTAACTGGTAAATAAATTTTCTGGATGCATTATACGAGTTTCAAAAATTACCACACGAGTTTCTGAAGTTTTGACCTTTTGTATATATTTTTACACATTTTGATGAATTTAACTTGGTTTAAGTACGCTAGGATATTTTTTTATCAATTAATATTTTATTAAACAAATCAGATTTCGGAGCGGAGAGGACGGATGTTGCTGGGATTATTCTCCGCGCCATAGAAAAATTAAAGAATGGAATCGTCGACCGCGGCCTGGACCCCTACGAGGTTAAAAGCGCTCAGGGCGAATATGTTTTCATTCTCCCCACGTAAGTAAAAAGCGACGAGCGCAATGTACCTCTAGTAAACAATGCAGTTGCTATGGTTACTCGTATTAACGAAACAGTACTTACTTTTCTGACTGCATGATTCTCAGATGTGAGAGGATAAGGTTTTAAAAACAAATCCCCTGATTACTCTGAACTCAGAGTCTGGTTGATAAAAAGAAATTCTGAAGAGCCTGATAGCTTTTTATTGATTTTTTCCGCCTCCTCCTTTTAAACAAGTTGGCTATAATATATGGTGAATAGTAATTGTTGAGCAGTAATTGTTGATCAATTAGTATTTTGAAAGTTATTTCAACGTTTCTTATTTTGTAAGCATTAATATCTTATTACGGATTTCAGTGTATTCAGTGCGTCTGCTCGCGTCGAAAATTTGAGTGTATTGGGCCTTAGCAACATCGTGGTTAACAGCATTAGCTACTCTCCGTTCAGCAATGACTTGACCATTGACATCTCTATGCCCCGCATCACAGCGATTGTTGGTTAGTACTTTTACTGTGAGTTTTGACTGCAGTGCCTTTGTATAGACACATAATTGTCGTCTCTGTTGTTTTCAAAGAGATGTGCGGGATGACAATATGTGTGTATAAAAATGTCACTACAAACCCACAGTTATGGCTCTTACTTTAAATACAGTCGTATCCGAAAAGCGAGAGTCAAGGTACCGCGATATTTTCTCGCTAGTAAAGTTTGCTCTCTCACCTGAGCTTCTCACTATGGAGGTCGTCCATCGGGTCCGGGCAAAGACTCATGGTTATTGAGGGGTCTCACTTTTCCAGATTCGACTGTACCTCCTACTTATATTATAAGCTGCTGTCTTCTGTTTTAATAATACAGTAAGGGCCTAATCATAGAAAAACTTAGTCAGTGTTTCTATTACGGTTTATCTCAAACATATGTCAACGCTTTTATCGCAAGCTAATATTATACATTAGTAGAAATCATGATTATGATTATTATCGAATATGCGTAGGCATCCGTTATTTGATCTTGATAAATGAATAACAAAGTACTTATACCGGAAGCAGTTTTTGTGATAAATATTTAAGTTGATATAACCATACTCTTTTTTATAACCACGTTGACAGCTTGAACCCACCTTAGATATATATTATCTATATATATAAAAGAAAGTTACACTATAACTCAAGAACGGCTGAATCGATTTGAATGAAAATTGGTGGGCAGGTAGCTTAGAACCAGGAAAAGGACATAGGATAATTTTTACCCCGTTTTCTATTTTTTCTTTATTCCACGCGGACGGAGTCGCGGGTAAAAGCTAGTTTTATATGGTTTCCTTAATTTACAGGTGATTCTTCATTCGAAATGATCGTTCTTGGTCGTGAAATCTCTGGAAGCTTGAGTGGATTGTAAGTATTATAAGTTTACTAGTTATGATAGGAGGAACTCGCGGACATAGTGTCTTTGGGTAGAATTTTGTAATTTTGTATTTTGTAATTTTGATTTTGTAAATCAGAATAGCTCTAATGTTTTGTACCTTGTCGCAAACTTATAAATAATATGTATAAACATTACACATTTGCATACAAACATTCATCCCCTATTTCCTATTGCACTTCTACACACTTGAGGGTTCCTACTAATTTTCAGCTCTATGCGAATTATTTGTGTTATTACCAATTGTTGTTCATTGGAAATAGTTTCGTCAGTAACACTATCTATTTTTCTAGCTTGGAAATTACCGGACTAGGAGCCAGCGGCAGCGCTAAAGTAGTCGTGGGTGACAAAGTGTCGATTAGTGACGTTAAGGTCAACGCTAAATTTGGCAACATCCAGGTGAGGAATTTGACCAAATTATGCCATACCGTACCTTTTGATTTCCTTCTGTCCATTGTCGTATCTGTTATATGGATGCGGTTCGTACGATGGCAATAAATGTGTTCCATCAATTCAGCTAAAGTTACGAGTATGCAATTTACAAGAGCGAAACAAAACTAGTTTTTGTGACAAATTGTCCCCTAAAAGGTCCTGTTTCATTTATTTTTAAACTTTACAATAACAAAATCAGAATTTTTATGACCTAGAAAATATGTAGTTTTCTTAAAAAATTTACAATCACCAATGTACAAAACAATGTTATTCCTTTAATGTAAGCATTGACTCTTGGTTTTAACACCAGTTGTATCTTCATCAGTACTAAGGCATGTGATGTTTATTTTCAGTCTGCGCTCAATGTCAGAATCCTCGGCATAAACCTTTCAACGCTAGTCACAAACTGGCTGAACAACCTTCCCGCGAATCTTTCTCTGTACAGCGTAAGTGTTTCATCTTTGTACTTAGATAAGAAAGCTATCATTACTTCGGCTTCATCCGTAAGAAATTTCATTCATTTTTGTTACACAAAAAGTTTATTTTATGGTTTACAATGCGTATAAATTTCAATTACAAATGTCTATATTCAAATGAAAAAGAAGGCAAACGCCATTGGTTCAGAACTACAGTTACCATCAAAGGCAACCGTCTTGCCATTTTTTTTTCTTTCTCGCATAACGATTTTATGCAATTTACTTACGCCTAAATTTGATGGCGTGAAAATATATAACCTAAAATGTGCCGTAAGTTATAAAGAAGTGGTTTCGCTTGATTATAGTACAGATTACTGTCTGCATTAAGGACATTGAAATGGAGACGATAATTTAGTTTTTTAGCTTTAACAGACGAATAATAAATAGGAGACAACAGAATTAAAGATTTTTAACAATTTATGTTTTATTTCCAGGATCTCATTAACCGTGGCCTCTCGAGGATCATCCAGACCCTGCTTAACCATATCTTAAATAAACCTTAAGCTTAAGCTTGTATGAATTAAATAAAAAATATTTTTAATACAACAAATTCAGTCACTACCTAAGCTGAGCAACCTTTAAGTTCCAACTGCAATATTCTTATGTTGTAAAATTTCAATAATAAAATAATTTCAGTAAAAATGTTTTGGTTTTTATTTTGCGGAATTTTGAAATCATATCATGAATATTTTATCACAGTATTCATTTCGTTTAAAATGGAGTAAAAAATAAAAGTTTGTTTTATGTCGGTTTATGATAAAAATAATTTTTAACCTGAGTACATAGTAATTATTCGGATTATAAGGCAAGAAAACGAAGATCATGAGATGAACTGTTTGATGTTGGGTTAAGAAGATAAATAATTAAGAACCTATATGAACTACATAGTTCTAAAGGAGGACAACACGTTGGCCTATACTGCAAAAGTTAAGGCCGACCTATTAGTATCACTGTTTGCATTCAACTCGACACTGAATGACAAAGGTAACTCACCGCCAAAAATGCTAAGCGGTGAGACCTCCATGTCGGATATCCAGTTCATCGAGAGATCAGTACGTAAAGTGCTGCAGTCTCTAGATATAAACGGGTCCTGTGGAGCCGACGGTATTGCTCCTATTATGCTGAGGACACGTGCTCCTGAGTTGGCACCTGTTTTAACGCCCCTTTTCCGATACTCCTACTCCTTAGACGTCGTCCGGACAAACAGACAGTCCTGGAAGACTGCCCTGCCCTGTTTCACCTATATAATTGTTTTCAATTGTTTTCTTTATTTTTTTTGAGGTGTTCGGGCGCTGATTGCGTTTAGTCTAAACCTCGTTTAAGAGTAACTAGGCTTGAAGCCTCCCTCAGGAGCCTCGGCTCGGACTGTTACTTTGTTATTATTACCGAATTGGGAGGCCACCGAGCTCTTAGATTGCTTCGGTGGACGCTCCATGGAGTGACTGAGTGCAAGGGCCCCCGACAGGGGACCTCGGCTTGGGCTGTCACTGATTACGTGTTTAGCAATCCGATTCAAGGGTGCCCGAGAGGACCGAACCTCGGCTTGATCGGTTGCTATTATTAATACAACTAATATTACTATCACCGAAGAAGTGGCGGAAGAAACTCCAGCAACGCTTCTATCATTAACAGGAGAAAACCTGCCTGCTATGAGGCCGTATCGCGAGAATGATTGCCGCAGCCGACAGCGACTGCGGCGTGTAATCTGTCTGTGATACCTTAGCCTGAGCGATAGTTATTGCATCGTCTTGAAAGTCAAGAAAGTGCCTAGGTCTACGATAATCCCGACGAAATTTACGGAGCGCGATTGGATTGTAAGTGGCGGCACCTACAACTAGCGGATTAGGATGACCGACGGCAGAGTAAAATAACGACGCGACGCCAACGTCAGGTGTTGGGCAATGGTGGACAAGTCACAAGTCTATATGAAGATCGCTGTTGCGCATGTACCACGGGGCTCCCGTGGCTCTACGCACTAATCTATTCTGAATCACCTGAAGTCGATTATTTTCTTCAACACAAATACTTATGTTTATCAAGGGGAATGTCCCACTTGACTTACTGAATCATAATAACAACTTATTGTCAATGTACAATGTACAATATCTACTATGCGTATAAGTAATTCATAAAGGTTATAATAGATTCTATATTTCTTAATTTTAATTTGTTAGAATATTCAATTTGCGGAATATTGAATATTCGCAAAGTTGATTTGGGAAGAATTTTTAGATTGAAAATTATCAACATCGAAATGTATAGTAACACGTCTATAGTACCACTTTTATACACTGAAAATATTTTTTTTTGGTTAAGAATAGGACAGAAAGCGAGCACTTGTTTACTATTTATTATGAACTAAGAATTTAAATACCGTTGTAGAGTACAACTCTATTTTAAATGTGCTATAGCTCGAGCTCAAAAACTTGGCCCCTGCTCGAAAAACACTGAAAAATAAGTGTAATTTTCTATACAACTAAAGGCCGCCTGCGACTTCGTTAGCGTGGATTTAGAAAACAAACCTATAATATTCCTGTACACATCAAATACTTTCCCATCAATGTCCCGTCAAAATGGGTCCAGCTGACAAACATACAAACATTTGAAAATTTGGTTTTTCATTATAACTACATCTCGTACACGAAACATGATTTTTTTGGGTTCATTCTGAGTATGAACTTGTATTAATTTCGAGTAATTTAACTTATGTGCTCACATAACAATATGTTTTCATACAGCTGTTGCACAAACAACAGTGGAAACGGTACGCTGTTCTTGTAAGCCGATACGTAACTAACAGTTGAAGTAGGAATATCTTGTTGATAATATGCCTCTCTCTGCCTAGCCCGTACTCCACACAATGGTGGGACCGGCTTTCCTAATCAAAGTTGAGAATAACAACTAACAATAGTATGATTCTAAATATAAAACATACAATAAATTTTAACCTTCATAATACCTTGAAAATTTGTCCTTATGTATCTACCGGAATTTCAGTGATTTCAGTGATAATTTAAAATAAATAAATACGTTTTCCTGAACGTAATTCTATGATACCTAGTACCAGAAAATAAAAGGCGTAAGAAATTATAATGAAATATGTATAATATGCTACCTCAGCTAAGGATATGGTTCAAGATCGAATGTTGTCTTTAGTCAGTTTATAAATTAACTTATATTAGCTTCAGACACTATGAACATATTTAACATATTTTAGAGCCCGACGAATATGATGTTCGATATGATGCGCGAAGAAACCCATTGTGTATATGATAATTTCGGTAAAAAAAAAGTAATATAATTATCACTCATAACCTAAATAAATAAATTTAAATTTATCTATGCATTTAGATAATATTATCATTATAATTACTAAATTATCACTTCAGGTATGTAAGAAAGTTGAAACATTGAAAAAAGACTTAGCAATGTGTGTTGAAGTTTTATACAACTGATTTTCACATTTGTTTTAGAATTTAATTTCTCACTTCCACTATACTATGTAGTTTTGTGCCGATGTATTTTTTTAGGGTTGATGAGTCATTCTATTTAGTTAAATAATCTAATAAATCAATGTATTCATGTAGAGCTTCTATGCATTTCTTACAATGGCAGCTCTACATTAGCGGCATTCACAAGTCATGCCCTACACTTTCGCGGGGTGTTCACACTGGTACGTGAAACCCGCCGTGAACTGGACGTTGAAGTTATTGCAGCAATAACTTTGTTTGGTGTGGCATTGGCTCTTTTTTGGCTCTTTTTGGCTCTTTTTTCCAACATTCAAGAGTGTTGGAAAAAAAGAGCATGATGGAGGACATCATAATTATTAATATTAATATAATTATTAAATAAACAAAAAATAAATAGGCTGTGAAAGCAGATGCGAACGTCGCGTGAGCGAGGAGCGAAGACGAGGGCGGGGGGACAAAATATTGATTCTGATTGGAGAACAAGGCGTAAACGAGCGCGAACGCACGTGAACCCCGCGAAAACCATCCACATTCACACATGTTCGCTGAGCTTCACGGCACTAATGTGGAGCCACCATAAGAATTTTTATATCTACAAACCTGATATATAACAACACCTGATTCTTTTGTAACGTCATTAGCGTACATCGAACGGAAAGGATTAAAAAGATTAAATTAAAATCGTCGTGTGATTAATTATGTTTCAGATATAATCACTGATTTCGGATACAATATAAAATGTTGATAACGCATTGCCAAGTGTACTTGCAACTAGTGTATAGGTAAGTTAGGACATGTTATGTGTTATTTTAATTTGTAAAAAGCAAAAGATATCAACAAAATAAATAAAATCCTTTAAAACCTCATCATTCTTAAATATCTAAATAGATGAAAATATTAAATATTAAATACAATTACAAATGTAATTTTTTTTAAGGATACTTACTTTTCAAAATACAATACCAATTCATGCAATAAATCAGACTATGCTTAGTAATAGAGCTTGAAAGTTATTTTTCTAATGTTTTAAATTTTTAGGATCGAAGGACCATGAAGGCCTACGCATTTGCCGTTTTGATGCTCTTGGCTGGCGCCAGCGCCCTGCCTACACTTAGCGAGGATGGTAAGTATTAATAAAACTTATTCTTCAAGTTAATTACGATATCTATCTTGGCGAAAGAAATTAATTAAAACACATATCTTATAAAAAAAAAACAAATAGTCAGTCAGTTTCTGAATTTTATGTCGCTCACAATACTTTTTAATTCTCTGTCATAAGTATGGTAAGATACATTTTATATTGCATATGCGAGCTCACTATGCAGATTGTAATTGTGAGAAAAATAACACGAATTTAATCCAAGGTTAGAATAAAGACTTAAAAGCTTTAGAGTTAGTGTATGTTATTTACGATAAATATAACTAGAGGACCGTTTTAAAGCCGATCAAAAAAAATCCGATCGAATTGGCGACTAGGAGCGATTACCCGCGCAAGGTGCCGCGCGCGAGCCGGCATAGATTTACTTTTATTTAGCCGGCACTTATAGTTAGATAATACCGCCATCTTTGGTAAGAAATATCCCTCTTAACGGTTGAAAATGTTATTAGTTAGTGATTAATATTCGCTCCATAAAAACCTGCATTGCAGTTTTAAGGTTTCCGTAAAAGACTAAAAAGAGCTTTATAGAGCTTAACTTAAAAGAGCTTACTCTATTACAGAACTCAGGCAACAGAGAGTGGTCGCTGGCATCATCGTCGATCTAATCAATGGATTGAGTGAAGCCATCAGGGACCGAGGTCTTGACCCATACCACCTTGGATTTGCCGAGAGTTCCTTCGCTCTTTCCGAACCAGAGTAAGTTCCCAATTCTTAGGACATACGATTCTGTACAAGCTTCAAGTTCTCTTTGTATTAATTCTGATGTAAAATCTGATCGCACTAAATAGTGTAAATAGCATTTCGAATGAGCTACTTAATATTGAAGTTCAGTGTCCATGTATTTCCAATGTCAATACACCGATGCAAAAAACATATATCTCAGTTTTGCCAAAGACTATAAGGCTCAAATTGGTGTACATTTTTTAAATCAATATATCCTTTGTTTCAACAGAATCCTCAGCGGCTATGCTTTTGCGCGGGATGTGAACCTGGTTGGCCTCAGCAACATAAGAGTGAACGACATCAACTTCTCAATCCTCGCTCAGAGACTGACCATTGACGTTTCTCTGCCAAATCTCAAGGGCAGCGTTGGTAAGTTGTACTTTTCGAAATGATCTAGATTTATTAAGGGTATAAGTTAAAAAAATTAAACTCTCAAGAAAAAGAGCAATACTAAGATATTAAATAGGACACTTGTAGGTGGCAAATAGGAGAGAAGTAGAAAGATTTAGAAGATTGTTTATAGTGTAACAGATGAAAGTAGATTTGTTGATGAATATCTTGACTTCTAAAATATTTCAATTATGAATGTTTCAAGTGAATCAAAATTAGGATTAGGATAATGATAAGGTTTTTCAGATTATTACATTTGGTTTAATTTTTAGGTGAATCCGGTTTCGAAATGAACTTGTTCGACCGTGAACTCGCGGGAAAAGCCAGTGGAAGGTATGAGAAATATTTGAACTCTAAATAAAAATTCGAGCGACTTAATAAGTAAAGCTATAGCGTGATTTTGTTACGTAATAAAAGCATTTCGCTAAAACGATTTTTGAAAGGATTTAGAGGGATTAAGATATAAAATTTCGATACGTCATTCTCGCTTGCACGAGTGGACGACTAGCGGCGGTCAGGTAGATGGCGGGTGGACACCTCGCCGATGCCTCGCGGACCGCTTGCAAGCTTGAATGACATAACATTTTTCTAAACAATTTATATCTTTAATGGCGACGTCGAGGCGGCTCCAAGGCGGAAAGGGTTTATTAGTCCAGTGTTATTTAAACAGTTTAATTTTGTTTTAGTTTGGAAATCGTTAACCTCGGTATTAAAGCCGATGTCAGGGTGTCAGTCGGTGCCATCTCTGGTATCACCGTTCGCAGTATCGACTTGGACTTGTATCTTGATAATGTTGTGGTAAGTCTACGAATATATTGATTTGTATCAATCAGTCTTTTCTCGCAAGCCACTATGGCTTCTAAACATCTCTTGCTTACTACGCAACGATGTATTTCCGTTGTCAGTATTTCCGCCCAAGTATGACGTGAAATGTTGATCAGAGTGAATAGACACAGCCGCCTCATAACTTAACGTAAAATGGGTTCGAATTCAAAACCTGGTTTATTCGTTAAAAATAGTTACAAATATAAATAAAAAATAATCTACACAAGAATATAAAAATCCTGGTCTGGTAACACTTCAATCGCCATTTTTGTTAAATCACATTAGTTTCATATTTTTCCGCGTTATGGCTTGTTTTTTTACTTACCTGGTCAGGCTATAAAAGGATGCTATTATGGTGAGGTGATTTTCTGGTCCTTTCGGGTAATGGTTCGTCAGTATTACTTTTAACTATTATCTATCACCTTGTAATATTCTTAATTGTAATGGTAATATTCTAAAACTAATCTTTAATTTCTAGTCTGATTTGAACGTGAACCTCTTCGGCCGCGACCTCTCCGCCTCCTTTAACAACTTCTTCAACGGTCTTCCCGCCTTCGTAAAAGAGAACACGGTTTGTATTTACTAAATTACTCAGGGATAGTATATATGTAATTGTTATATTGTGATTATCAAATAGCTTTTTTAATATATTGTCTGTCAAGTAAAAAAATAAAATAGAATAGTAATTCAAAATTACTGTATTTGTATATATGTATACATAAGTCATTTTTTTAGATAATCAAATAATTTTAACTAGTTTATTTTGTGTGTATTATCGACAAAATGAAATGTTCTGTAAATGTTTGGTTACTTTGAGCTATAAGCCAATAAGAACGATATGGGTGTACTGAGGAGAATAATTTCCTTCCTTTCTACCCACCTGACTTAGAAGAGGGTTTTTGGGGGTATATATGTTTTTTGTCCGCATACATCCTAAATGAATAGGTTGTGTGTAGTGACGTAACATTTTATTCTTCTCTTGAGTGTTATAGGAGCACAGACAGTCGGGTTTTTTATTTTTTATATAATAAATGGTGTTTTTGCAGGATGCCATCAACGGACTCCTTGAGTACATTGCGTGGATCTACGTCGACAGAATTTTAGATAACTTATTCCCATTATAATTCAAATTCGTTTGTTTTGAAATGTGATTTAATGCAAGTGACATTGATGTTGTAAAAATAAATAAATGTGTATCAAAATATTTCTTATTTAATGAAATAAAATACTCACACAAATATTTGTGTTTCATTATTATTTAAAACTAGCTGTGACCGCGACTTCGTCCGCGTGAAATACTGTTTTCGGGTAGCATTTTTTTGGCTTATTATTTTACTTAACCGACGTACTATTCATTGATGTATTGATGAAGAAAAACATAGAGAGAGGTGTGCCAGGACCGCGCCAAATGTAGGTCCTTAGTCTCTGCCTACCCCTCTGGGTTACACGCGTGATTTTTCTTTGTGAGTTTTCGTGACTTACAACACATTCACATAAACATAATATATTCTCATACAAACTTTCGTTCCGTATTCCCTTTTGTTATATTGCACCGCAAAATTTTTGCAAACTTTAAATGTCATATTTATTTATTTCAAATTAGCAGCCTTAAAAATAAGTTTCAAGCTGCTAACTGTAAAAATGACGATATTAATAAATTTATAAATTTCCACTCCCACTTTCAACCCCTTACACATTCACCAAAACCTCACATATTGCTAAACAAAATTTCATTCCCTTATTGTTATTTAGCACCCTTGGGGGTAAAATTTTTACAAAAAATTAATTTCATATTTAGCTATATCAAATTAGCAACCTTAAAAATAAGTTTCAAGCTTCTACCTGTAAAAATGACGATAATTCCCTACAAACTTTCACCCCCACTTTTAACCCCTTTCAACCCCTTTTTCGCGTTAAAATGTAGCCTATGTCCTTTCCCAGGCTCTAGACTAACTGTGCACAAAATTTCATTTAAATCGGTTCAGTAGTTTTGGCGCGAAAGCAAGACAGACAGACAGGCAGAGTTACTTTCGCATTTATAATATTAGTAAGGAAGTAAGGATTAGTATGGATCAATGCCTCAATCATTACGATGTTATCATTTAGAATCTTATTTAACTATAAATTAATAAGATCAATGTATGAATTTAAATAAAAGTTTATTTAATAAACCGAACACAAAATATAAATAAATAGTAAACATTTAAATAAATAATATTAGTTTCAATTTATTTATGTTGCTTAGTTAAAACCGCTTCCGAAGATCAGTCTGTATACAGCGGTGTTCTATTTCGTGAATAGCCTAAAGTCGTCCGTGTGGAATTTAAAAAAAACCGTAATAAGTAGCCAATTTGTTCTTCAAGAATATGTTCTACATCTGTGCCAAATTTCAGCAAGATCCGTTTAACCTTTCTGGAGATACCTTCAAACAAACATCCATCCATCCATCCATCTAAACATTTGCATTTATAATATTAGTATGAAGTATGATTTAACAATTATAATTTCGACTTTTAATTTAGTAACACAGAAAAAAGTTTATGTTACCGCCATCTATGTCATTTGTTTTAAAACAGTTTCATTGAGCCAGTGCAATTTCAAGGAATATACTTTTTAATATTTTATAATCTAATATAATATTACTTTTTCGAAACATTATGCATTTATATTCAAGACATAAGCAATATGAATGAATTGTTTAAAAAGAAATACTTTTACAGCATGAATTTATTTACCCCGGACCAGAACAAAACCAAAGTTCAAACTAAATAAACTAGATGACGCCACAGTGCTTTAAAACCAATGTGGCTTGCTGTTGGTTTAGGAAACTTGTTGATTGAATTTCCGTCTTTAAATAGGTATAGGCAGAGCTGGGCATTAACTCGTTAATCCGTTAATCGTTAATTAACGAAGTTAACATTTTGCTTAACGGAGTAACTTTTAAGTTAACTTCAAAAAGTGTTAATGCTTTTGTTAACTTCCGTTAAACTCAACTTCCGTTAATAAAAGTCCGTTAATCGTTAAATTAGAAACTTGGATACGTGCTTTCATTGTGTTTAAATTACGCGCCACGCCACGCTCGTAAGTTCAGCTATGTTGGGCGACTGTCGGCGACTCGAATGGTGCACGTATCATATATAGTGTATTATCTATGGGTGAACGAACGAGTTGATAATTGATATATGTAAAGTTCGCGTGCAAGTGTGATGCATCAGAGCATCCGGGAAAGACGTGACCAACAGGACCAAATCAAAAGAAGGTTCGAAATAGTATTTTTCATTACGAGTATATAAAACAAAATGCACTCAAAAGTAACCTAAAAAAACGAATTTCAAACAAAATGCACTCAAAAGTAACATAAAAAAACAATTTCAAACAAAATGCAATCAAAAGTAACCTAAAAAAACCAATTTCAAACAAAATGCACTCAAAAGTAACATAAAAAAACAATTTCAAACAAAATGCACTAAAAAGAAACAAAATAATGTCATGAAAACTCTCTAAACTCTAGTAGTTAGTAGTAGGGGCTCAGTTTTCCGCAACTCCACGACAAGCGCGTATTTTGCGTGTCTCTAAACTCTAAAGAAAGTTCTCTTCTTTCTTGTAATATGTCTATATTGTATAATTATTGTTATTTCGCAGTCGGTGTCGGCCGAAGTAAATAGATGAAATTTTATATTTAAGATGTATTAGACATACTTACGTTTATGTCCCTACTTAGGCCGAAACCGACTCCAAAATAACAATAATTATACTGTCTATATTAGACATGTTACAAGAAAGAAGAGAACTTTCTTTAGAGTTTAGAGACACGCAAAATACGCGCTTGTCGTGGAGTTGCGGAAAACTGAGCCCCTACTACTAACTACTAGAGTTTAGAGAGTTTTCATGACATTATTTTGTTTCTTTTTAGTGCATTTTGTTTGAAATTGTTTTTTTATGTTACTTTTGAGTGCATTTTGTTTGAAATTGGTTTTTTTAGGTTACTTTTGATTGCATTTTGTTTGAAATTGTTTTTTTATGTTACTTTTGAGTTCATTTTGTTTGAAATTCGTTTTTTTAGGTTACTTTTGAGTGCATTTTGTTTGAGATTGTTTTTTTTTGAAGTCGGCTATTTTTTTTTCTTAAAATTTTTGTTTTATTTCACAATTTTTAGTGAATTTGAAGTTCAATTACAAATTTCGTTAATACGTATAAAGACATAAATAAGACAAATAAAGAAAAGGACTTTCCTATTTGATATGTGTGTAATTCAATTCAAAAACTAATTTAGAATACAGCAGATAACCACTTATCCTTTAAACAATGAAATAATTATCAAAATCGGTATACAAATTGAAAATTAACGAACTAATACATCGTAGCGTGCCTATAATTTTGTCCAGCCGCGCGCCGCCGTAGAATTTTTCGAATGCGCGTAGTTTTTAATAATTTAATATCTTCCAAACTATTGATCAGAATTACATAGTTTAAAGGCTAATGTAATCTGCATTTAATACTCTAGGCATCAAACATATTTATTTGGATAAGGATTCATATCGAATATAATATAATAGCGCCGTAAGCTTACGACGCTGTTTTTCGTGTGCATTTTAATCGAAGTTTGTTCACAATAACATGGTTTTTGTGAGACATCCATAGATGATAGATATATGCCACAGAAGACTTTTATTTAGAAAATTTAAGGATCTATTATTACTCCATACATCATTTTTATGTAAGTCATATAGTTTGACCTACGCAAGCCCAGAAAGCAAAATTGTGCTTTTCGTGTAGCATTTTTCGTTTCCGCGTAATTTTATTCTTACGATATCTCCTAAACTATTAGACAGAATTATATAGTTTCAATTGCAAACATAATCTACATTAAATTCTCTTGATAATGAACATGTTTATTTACATAAGGGTTAATACTGAACTCGAATAATAGCGTCGGAAATAGGGCATGAATTTAATTGATGTTTCTGAAGAAAAAAATGGTTATTGTGAGAAAACTATAAAAGATAGATATATGCTATCGCGGACTTTTAATTAGCACATTTAAAGAGCTACAATTCGCCATACATCATTTTTATGTAGGTCCTATAGTTTAGCCTACGTAAGCGCTGAAAGCAAAAATGTCCCTAATTTTCGCAACAAATTTTGAAGCTATATTCAAAATCTACTAGTCTTCTAGTTATTTAAAAAAAAAACAAAAAAATGGGACCCACCTGCAAGCACTTCCTTTCGATTAAAATATTTTTCATCAAAATCGGGCCACCAGGGGCGGAGTTTCGCGGTAACACACATAAAAAAAAAAAAAAAAATACAGTCGAATTGATAACCTCCTTCTTTTTGAAGTCGGCTAAAAAGCACGAGTATGTCGAGTATGCCCACATTCCGAACGCTCTTCGTCCCTGCAATACGCCACTTTTTGAGCAACTGTATTAAAAAACTTTTTTACTCGTGCTTTTTCTTTAGCTTTTCCAAACTCGTGCGTTCTCTTTCCCAACTGTCAAAATGATGAATGATGTAATCCCGGCCGATATCGGCCACGACGACTGTCTTTAACTCCGGTTTTGACGTTGATGTGCTCTCATGTGGCTTATGTAGCCAATTTTGTTTGTGAAAATCCTCGTACATTGCGGACATGAGAGCATACCGTTCACGTAATTATAGCTGATAGCCGCAGGTGGTCGGGCTTTCAGCTCGTCGCGTCTGGCATCTAGCTCAAGGAGCCGCCGGTTTTCGAAGGCTTTGACGCTATATATGTCTGTTATAAAAAAAAACCAACTACGAACTTTTTACAAAAAAAAAATCATTGAAGTTTTTATGATTCGTGCAAATATTTCTAAAAAGAAGCTCCTAATTTGTTACAATATCAAATTTAATGATTTGATTCAATGAATTAGGTTAGGTTTCATTTTATTTCATCTCATTAAATTTAATTTTCATTTCATATCAATAAAAATAATCTATTGAAGACTTGGCTGTTTGGGCATAGTTCCCTTTGCCTACCCAGAATGGGTGAAGAAAACAAAAAATCTCTGTTTGTATTCTTTTACGGTTGGCGCCATTTTCCAAACATTTTAGTTAGTTGAGTTTATTGTGTTTTTATTATTCTATTAAATTGTTTCATTTTTTCGCAACTGTATCAAAAATAGTTGTTTAGTACACGTGCGAACTGTCATTACAACTTGTTCCAACTGTCAACTTGTAGACATTTGTCGGAACTCTTTGCAATGACAGGCTTTCCGCACTCGTAATGAAATATACTATAATGCATTCATGCTTGTCTCTAATACTAATGTGTTTTAGAATATATAGTCAAATTACTATTTTAAACAAGTGTCGCCACATAAGTGTAAAATTAGTATGTATAATTTTGGTATGGTTAACTGTTAACGATTAACTTTAACTTGCGTTAAATTTTCGAGAACTTAACGCTTTAACGATTAACGAAGTTAATTTTTTAATTAACGTAATAACGATTAACGAAGTTACCTTTTCGATTAACTGTGCCCACCTGTGGGTATAGGTATTGTTCATTGAACTTATAACCCTAAACTAAACAAATATAGCAGTTTATGCTGTTTTCGTATGACATTTTGGTTGTTTTATGGTCGGCCGATCCGCCTTAAGGGAATCATCCAATATTTTACTAAAATTACTGTTTCGGCTGCGTGAAGCCAGGTAGCACCTTAAAAGGCACTACCCTCCGCTGTCTGGGACAAGCTCTCAATTGGATGACCGGAGCGATTAAACAAAGCGAGAATCTCGTATTGCACCTCGCGGCACGCAACTCGATTCTTACCTTGCGCCGGTAACACCGGTCCAGGATCCGCAGAGAAGTAGCAAAAGCGGCTACTACGGACTAACAAATGGGAAACGTCGCCAGAGAAAAACACTTTAGTAATAGCGAAATTCATCGGGGTTAGTTTAACGCGTGTGTTTTCTACAGAGGCTGACTTGCGACTGAGAGATATCGCCGTAAGGCGCCATATTTATAGCCCGCTAAATCCGAGGAAAGGGCTCTCGGTTAGCGCTCGGACCACAACTTAGAGCAACCCTTTGGTTTTATCTTTATTTATAAAATCTCACAAAATACAAAACAAACGTGACACATGTTTAAAGACAATGTATATTAAGCGTTACAAAAATAGGGATAAAGTATTATCATTACAATACAAGAGTGAATCTTATGAACACATGTTCACATGTCATCCTGATGCTAACAAATGTACACACATACACATACTTATATTATTAATATCATCCAAAGTTAGCAACAACTTTCAAACCTGATTAATGACCAAGGGAGATTCACTTAGACATATACTTTATCCTTACGTCTAGACCATAAAACTAAAACAATTAATTCTAGACGTATTAGAGCATAAATAATAATATTCTGATACATGTCGGGGCAAGTGGGATAATACATGACATCATACGGTACGACAACTTACATTTAACAATATTTTAACCTATCCATAAAATAAAATATACATCCTCAATAATATATCGGTTAATAATGCAACATTTAAAACTGACTCGATACATAATTAACATTGAAGTTACTATTACAATATACTCATATATGAGAGTAGACGACTGGCGATACATTCGTACACAGGTTGCGTTACACGCACGATATACTAGCGCGGATACTGTGACGACACACTTTACATTACACTAGCACGGACACTTTGGCGATACACGACACATATTCACATATTAATTTCACTATATTACGCATTATAATATTTCTCAAAAACATCCGGTCCCGCGGTTCTTGCAAATTGCAAGCCATTGTAAAATTAGTGCCATAAACTTTAAATCTTTTATGGCTTCTACGGCGCGGCTGTTCCTATGCTCTATTTTTCAATTTCCAGAAGCGAAGAATTCGTTTTTATAATATTCCTAAGCCAAAAAGTAAGTATCGGAAAGCTGGCAATTAAATAGATGATGTTGCCTGTACTTCCGTCTTTCGAATATTCGTTTCGATTGTTCATTTCGAACTATCCAATAAAAAAAATCCTTTTTGGTAATTCTTCAATTGAGCCCAATAATGTTCTTTCTTGCAACTTGCCGCCTTAATTCTTGAAATAGCGTAATGACTTTTTCGTTGCCAACAATTAAAATCTTTATTTTCGTTTCTAAAAGAAGAAATGGTAACCTCAGGACTCCGCTGATCTGAAACTTGTCTTAAATCACATTTAAAAAAATATTCTTTTAACATTTTGTGATAAAAGCTAAATTTTCATCAATAATGACGCTTAATTCCTTGAGGAGGTTTAATTTTAGTCCTCTTTCCCTTCCCACCTTTTTCTTATTAGGAAAGGATGGGAAGGGGAAGTGGATTTGGCGGAGGAGGGGACGCATAGGAAAGAGAAATATCCTCTTTCTGTGCGTCCTCTTCTCCGTTGATTAAAGGTAGGCAACACATCTGCATTTGCGGATGTCTATGGGCAGTGGTCGCCTCGCTATTGCGGCGAATCCAGGTGGCCGTTTGCTCGTTTGCCACCTTACGATATATAAAGAATAAAAAAAAAACGTCCGAGATGTAATCTTAAATCAACGGGACTTTGATATGTAACTTTAATATGTACAACAGATTTATAATTTATGTAATCAGTATATTTTATTATCCATAACGTATGTTAAAATTAACCTTTAACGTGAACAACTGATAAATTCCTAGAATGATTCACGAAATCAATGTAATGTTCGGATTAAGATAATGTAATTTAATGATACCAGAATTAAACTGATATAAGTTCGCTTCGCGATAGTGTGTTTGGTTAAATATTCGGTTCACTGTTGATTTGCTTCAGTGTACTTGGACAAAGGGTAAGATATATCAATAATATTATTTTGTTATAATGATTTTGGAAATATTTTGTATCTTCTGGACGCTTATTTAGACTTGCTTAAATCAAATATAGTTGAAATTTAATAAGCGAGAGTTCAAGGGACCGGGTAATTTTCGGTCCGTTGCTCGTTTCCACCTTCTCTTATAAAAAAATCTCGCTTATAGAGTTTCTCACTAACAAGAGTTTCTCGCTTTTGAAAGTTGTCCGTCGTGACCGGACAATGACTGTAGCTTGTAATGGTTTTTTATCCGATTATAATTCAATAATATTTATTTCAGATACAAAAATGCGTTATTTAATCATTTTGATCGCGGCGGCAATAGCCTTGGTAGGAGCTTCGCCCGTCGAAGTGGAGAATACCAGGGAAAAGATATTCCTAACAGGTAAATAATTTTATTCAGAATCATATTTCAGAAGTAGATTTTCTAAAAAGAAAATATTTTTGGCTAAAATTAAAACTTATGTACATTAAGTTTTATGTGAGGTCTTGTAAATAATAATATAATACTACTAGCAGTTAACCGCGACTTCGTCCGCAAAGAAATGTAAAAAAAATCTAGTAATTAATATAGCCTATGTCACCCGGAGATAGTGTAGCTTCGAAACAGTGAAAGAAATTTTCAGTGGTTTCGGGACCTTCTGATATATTCTGATATCAAACGAACACGTTTAGTGGGTCCTAGCATGAATATTTTGGCAATCGCCATAGTGTCGTCATCGACAAAAAATTTATTGAAATTTGAGCAGCGCCCTCTATCAGACATAAAGTACAACAAAAATCTTACACGCAAAGTCTTGCACATTATTATTACTACAAAATTTGCATTCCCGTAGTACCTATAATCCATACACAAAATGACATACTTTTTTTGTATGTATTAGGCGACCTTATAAATAAACGGTTAGATTTGAACTTTAGCGTCCCTCTTTACAGGACAAATTTGAAAAGATTTTTAGAAGTCGAATATCGCAAATATCTTAACAATAAATATACTTAGGAACTTTGAGCCCCCTTTTTTGACCTTAATGGAATAAATTTGTAAAAATCCTTAAAGAAAAAGTTTATTTGTAAGGAAAAGCTATTTTATTTAGCTTTATTTCTATTTTCATTAAATTTAGCCGAAGGAATAACGTTGCTCCATACTAACTTTGGACCCCCAACCCCTAATAAACCTTTAGTAATGCATCCCGCATTTCGCAAAATCCTTTATCACTCTGCGCACCCCGCGCTGCTGGAAGGGCTACAGTTCAACTGCCTGGCGGACGGTGACGAAGCAGCCCAGCGAGCTGCCGTCGAGGTAAATATTTACACCGACGGCAGCAAAATTGACGGCAAAGTCGGCGCGGCGGTATCCGTGTGGGATAACGTCGCGGAGATCTCTTGCCGGAAATTAAAGTTGGGAAGCTTCTGCACCGTATACCAGGCGGAACTGCTTGCCCTGAGTGAGGCCGTGCAGCAAGTGGTGAAAAGTAAGAAAGGTAGCTTTGGTATTTATTCCGACTCAAGATCCGCGTTAGAAACGCTAAGCAGCGGCGTTTCACTCCATCCCCTCGCGGATGGAATAAGAGAGAATATGGAAGTAGTGAAAGCGCAAGGGAAAGTTGAAAAAGTTGAAAGTTGTGAAAGTATTTTGGGTGAAGGCACACGCGGGGATGGAGGGAAACGAACGCGCGGATTTCCTGGCGAAAGCGGCAGCAGTCGGAATGAAGACCAAAGCTAACTATGAAAGATGCCCTGTTCCATATGTCAAGCGACAGATTCGTCTGGACACGCTTGACAAATGGAACAGGCGCTATATGGATGGAGACACGGCTTCCACCACGAAGCTCTTCTTTCCCGACGACGTGGCGGCCTATCCTGCACTTCGGAGGATAGAGTTGGACCCCGTGCTGGTTCAAGTTTTGACCGGGCACGGGGGGTTCTCCGAATACTTGCACAGGTTTAAGTGCAAGGAGGACCCCTCCTGCATTTGTGATCCAGCACGGGGTGAATCCGTGCTGCACATACTCACGGAGTGTCCAGTTTTCGCAGTACGTAGAGCAGAACTAGAAATTAAATTAAAAGCGAAAGTAAATAAAGAAAATTTGAAAAATCTAATAAGTTTTAAAAAATATAGCGGACACTTCGTTGTGTATTGCATATCCTTAGCCAAAATTGTAATAATTAGAAGTACGGTGTAGTTTTTTATGTATTGATTTTAAATTTGTATTTTAATTTTGATTTTTTATTATTTGAATTTATTTGTTTTAACGTAGAATAAGTAATATTGTGATAATAGATGTAAGTAATTTTGTAATTTTGGTTTTTTAAATAATTTTTTAATAAAGAAATAAAAATAGCTGTAGATAAGGTCCCTGACCTAAAACATGTTAGGGGAACGAGAGGGCGGCATGGCGCCGCCCAAAAAAAAAAAAATCCCTTATCACTGGACGCCTACTTAGTAACAGAAACCTCAATGTTAAATTTCATGTCCCAAGATCCAGACGTTATGGCTGTACTCGTATATATAAAAAAAGTAAATACATGAAATATAAATAAATAATAGACTTTGCAGTCCTTTTTATAACTGAAATGTGTTTTTATAAATTTACAGAAGAAAATACAAGAAACAGTATACTGGAGCAGTTGGTGCTTGATTTAATTGAAGAATTTAGAGAATTGATGGTGACTGGATCTAACACTTTTCCCGTGTTAGACCCGCTTTACGTGAGTGAGCTGTATTTTGATCAATACTTAATCCCCATATTACCCGGGTAAGTTAAACTTTTAATCAATAAAAATTGTCTGCTCTCTTTTTTGGTTCTCTAATATTTCAATTACCGCCGTATTCAGTATTTAAGTAGTCCTCTTGTGGGAAGATTTGGTATGAGATCTATAAAAGGATCCCTCAGTATCAAATTATAGACTCTAAGTGCGGCAGTTAATTTTAGCTGTGATAGAGCCCCCAACAACATCTGGCTCGGCCGGTGAAATACCATGACCACGCAACTGATATGATAGGCCTGAAGTGGAAGCAATTTCGCGTTTCGTCTGATGAGTGAGCGTGTTTGAGGCATAGTTTAAGTCCTCACTCCTTTCCAGCCTTTTCTTCTTCTACGGAAAGGATAGGAAGGGAAGTTGAATTTGGCAGAGGAATGGACACATACGGAGAGTAAATATCCTCTTTCGGTGCGTTCCCTTCTTTGGCGATTAAAGGTGGGTAACGCAACTGCAAAGGCGGATGTCTCTGGGCAGCGGTCACCTCGCTTTATTAGGGACTTTAGGTGGCCCCTTATTCGTTTCCTACCTTATACCATCAAGAAGATAAAATTATTCTAAACTGCTGCATGTTAAAACAAACTTTGATGTTGACCATTCAATATAATTTTTTTTTAATTTAACTTGCGCCAAATGTAAGTTCGTGGTCTCTGCCAATGTTATTTAAGGTACAGATTTTTAAAAATAAATTTTCAAACAAATTAGAATTTTAAATTAAACATATTTTTCCAGATATATAAACATTAAAGATTTTACAATGGACAATTTGAGCACATTTGTAATCAACGAATTCGGTTTAACCATGGCTTCCTTACTGCAGCAGCGGTATCGACTAATATTAGATGGCCATGTCCCGGTGGTGGATTTTAATGCGGGTCAGTATATTATTGATAGTAAAAATTGCCATACGGATGTAGAAAATAAAACAAGTAATTAAATCGAGTAACTATAGATTCTAAGAGATTGAAAATTTCAGGTAGGTACGACCTCGACTTGTCAGTTTTCGGCGGAAGTATATTTGGCAGTGGAGAAATGTCGTAAGTATCATCATTATCTAATTCTTTTGATCACTCCGTTCTTACTCGTATCCTCTTCCGTATAATTATCCATACATTCTTCGGTCTCCCACTACCTCTTTGCCTATATCCATTCTCAATGCTTTCTTATTTATGTGTCCATCATTCAGACGAAATTTTGTAGGTTCATCATTTTAATGGTTAAAACAAGCCTATAAGAAATTCTCGATAGGCATCGATTCTGAACACTTTATACCTTTAAGAGCGGTAAAAATACTAATTTAATTATTATTACGTTTTCTTTAAACATATTACTTTTATTATATTTCAGATTAAGAATTGTCGAGCCTCGTATTCGCGCGAATATTGTCCTGTCTATAAGACTATCTGGAGGGATTTTTATAACTTTGGAAGAATGTAGACTTAGTGTTTCAGTAGGTTCATTTGATGTAAGTGTTAATTCTTTTGAGTTTTTGATAATTTCTTTAAATGTTATTATAATGAATAAATCAGCGCTTTACTAAGATTCAATTAATGACATGAATTAAGAACTGGTTGTAATGGTATGCTGTTAAAAATAATGTATACAAGTTATTCTGGAAATGACGTAAAGAGTAGACCAGACAGATTGGTCGAGATCGACCAACGAATTTAGTAATTTTGTATTGCTATAGGTACATACATAGGTATACTTTAATAATACATTTATTTTTATTTCAGCCAAAAATAACAGGTTTATTCAACGATCCCGTACTTAGCGACTTCATCAGCGTATTTTTGAAACACTTTGTTGAAGAGATTCTTGTTGTTATGGAGGTACTGTTATTGTAAAATAAAAGTTACTCTTAAAATTTAACACAGATTATCATGGGTACTAGCAATTTAACAAATCTGATTTAGGTTGTCCCCAAAATTTATATTGAATGGTTGGGGTAGTAGATAGAACCGATTAGAAGATTCAATAATCGCTTTAAATGTGTGCCGCTACCAATCTGCTCTGATTTTAAGTGAACCGAGGTCACTCGTCTAGTGTGACGGCGATATTGACTGTGACGTGTCAAGCGGAATAAAATGATGACAGATCACTGGTGTGACTTGTGGCAGGAAGATGATGATGGGGTAGTGTATAAAAATAACAGTGTATAAATAATAAAAATAACAGAAAATATAGAAAATGAGGGATTTCACTTATCACGTCTAAATATTCTATTATAATTTAAATAAATAATTTGTTCCTTTTTTATGTGTATAAGCACCGAGTTTATACATAATTTTTCTATGTTTCCAGGATGATATTACGGAGTTCCTCAGTGTGAACGTTTTGGAGATTGGTAATCAAATTTTGGCCGATTTGGATTTGTCAACAATTCTAGGCGTATAAATATAATACTGATGAATATGAAATTAATTGGCTTCACACATTTTTTCTATCTTTTAAAATTATAATTTTCATTTTTTCCGGTATCTTGTAAACCTGTAAAACTATTAATGTATTCACAAAAAAAAGTTCTTATAAACATATGTTTTGTCCTTAAAAATGAAATATATTAAACTGTTACATTTTATTATTTCTTTCATTTGATACTTATGAATTTACACAAGATTTTCAGTAATTTAGTGGCTAACCTCAGCTTAGCCACTAAATTACTGAAAATTCACGTGTAGATCAGTATGGAGTCTAGTTCTGTGCAAGGAGTGACGAGAACTCGAGTATAGCCTATTAATCATTGATCATAATGAAGGTTCCCCACCGATTCTCAAACAGGTACACTACACAAGAGTTAAGCCGAGATTTTAATTCCATCCATTCAGCCTCGTTACGCCCACTGCTGGGCATAGGCCTCCCCAAAAGATCGCCACGATGATCGGTCCTATGCAACCCGCATCCAAGATACTCCCGCAACCTTGACCAGATCATCGTTCCATCTTGCGGGAGGTCTGCCCAAATTGCGTCGACCTGTACGTGGCCGCCATTCCAGTACTTTGCGGCCACATCGGCCGTCCGTTCTGCGGGCAATATGGCCGGCCCATCGCCACTTAAGGTTTACAATTCTTCGGGCAATGTCGGTTACTTTGGTTCTGCTGCGGATCACATTATTTCTGCCCTCTCCATTGCCCTTTCTATGACTTTGAGCCGCCTAATGTTGCCCGCAGTGAGGGGCCACGTCTCTGTTTAGATTTTAATTAGGGAATAGTAATTTCACACAAAAGTTTTATAAGAATGACATGTCTATTTAAACAAAGAGATTAAGTAGTGCATATGTGAGAATATCCCTCCTGTAGGTAAAAATTTATGGTAAAAATCACATAATAATCTCTATCTTACTAATATTATTAATGCGAATGTTTAGATGGATGGATGGATGGATGGACGTTTGAAGGTAACTCCAATACGCGTCAACGGAGATATAGAACATAGTCTGGAAGAGCACATAGGCTACTTAATAAGTTTTTTTTTTAATTTCGTGCGGACGGAGTCGCGGGCGACAGCTAGTGATCAATAAACATTCGTTTATTTAAATTGGTCTTTGCCCAAAACTTGGTCATGGTTCTGTTTTTAAATAAATCGACTCCGGTTATTGTTTTGCATAGAGTTGTTGCTTATTTTTTTATATAAGGTTGGTTTTGTTCAAGAAAAAACCTTTAGGAAGACAAATCGTTTCAAATGTCTTATGACATTGATGATATTGTATCGAACCTATCTTACTAATATTATGAGAATGTTTAGATGGATGAATGTTTGAAGGTATCTCAAATTAGTGAAATTAGTGAAATTTAGCACATATGTAGAACATATACTGGAAGAACAGATAGGTTATTTTATTATGTTTTTTTAATCCCGCGCAGATGGAGTCGCGGGTGACAGCAAGTTCTTATTTGAAATATAATCTAAGTGTGTAATATGGTATTATGTGTTATATGTGCCTATTATTTGTACGCCGCATTGGAAGGATAAATAAGGAACTATTGAAATTTCTACTATTAGTTTTGCTCTTAATCTTGACTTGGTCGAAAGTTCAGTCCCAAAAATCAAATGAATTTTCTTGGATATTAAACCCACAATAAGTGAAGAATATCTACTCGTACCTTAGATTGAAATTATATCGGCCGGAGTTGAAATAACTCTATTTTAAAATTATAATTAAAATTTCTTATTGTCCCAATAACAAAAATATCATTGATATTGCATATCCGTATTTTCAAGGATTAAAAAAAATCAAGGATATTGTTTGAGATGTTTATTAAAATAAATAATTGGCGAAGAAATCGGTATTACAATCAATACATTATTTAATATTACAAAAAAATAATGACGACATTCTAGGACAGGCGCTCGACAATACTGATGATGAATCTCTCGAAGAAACGGTTGATTTCGTTCTGTAAGCGAAAAATAGTTCCATTACAATAACTAATATTAAAGAATAACAAATGAAAGCATTGAAAATAATATTTTGAAATGTATTACCTCGTATTGGATGAGCAGATTGGGCAAGGTGTTTCCAACGAAGTTGTTGACACTGTCAGTGACGTCATTGCCTTGGAGCACGAAGGAGTTGAAGTCGGCCTGGTAAAATAAACACATAATAAGTAAAATCAAAGTAGAACATATTAAGAATTTCAATATGAATATTTACAAAAGGCGAAGGGAAGAAAATCGATTAAACTCACTTCAATTCCTCCAAGTTGGCATGAAAGGCTCAAATCATCAAGAAGGTATGCAGAGAGCCCCAGGCTGATACGTGCGGCCAAGCGAAGGTCTACAATAGCTATTCTGTAAAAAGAGAAGAGGAATGAATTCTAATAATAATTTATTCTTGCAGTTTCCGACATAAGTACTATTTCACCAATATTACTGTGAAAAGAATTATTAAAGTCTAAACAACAATATTTATGCATTCCGGATTAGTGAAGGATTTTGCTTAGGAACCTTGTTAATGAATAAACAATACGTACCTTCCACTAAATTCACCTTGAATGTTCCTGCTTCCAATAGTCACGTCACCAATGACATTATCTGAAACAAACACGAACAATCATTATGTAATTGTTAGAAAAATAACAAAACATCAGGTTTCTGAGAATTGTAGAAATTGCAAACGGTATATTACCAACACTGGCCGCAATTCTAGGCAGAGAGATGTCGATATCCAATTCAGAGCCCGAGAAGCTGACAGAGTTGACGACAATGTTGCTGAGGCCGGAGAGCACGAAGTTGTCGACACGACCGCTGGCGAAGAGGATTCTGCGACACCAAACATAGAATAGGTGTTATTTCTCATAGCGAATCATTTTTTGCTAAAGGTATAGAAGTATTTGAGCTCAATAGCAAAATTTCTTAAAAAAAGTAAATGAACCTGGCCGTTTTCATAAGTTTCATCACGACCCGATCAATGGTTTCTTAATATATATACAAAGAATGAATTTTAAAAATAGAAAAGTTTTTGTATTGAAGTAATTACCCGCCAAGAGCGATTTCTCCTTCAGCCAGCGGAACGACGTACGGGTCAAGTTTGCGCTCCTTGATCAGCTCAACGATAGATTTAATAAGTTCATTGACAATTTGGTCTAGGACCCTTGAGTCTTTCAAGTCTATAATAACAAAACATTGCTAAGTTAGAGGGTTATACATTAATTTAATAATTTAATTAATTAATTTTAAATTTTGAATTTACAGGAAATAACTACTTTACTAGCATTTTATAAATTTTATCAAAGATGTTCTTACTCGAGGATTGAACTTGCTGAGGCAAGGAGTTGGCTGTGGCCAACAATGCAAAGAGAGCGAATCCGATGATTTTCATGTTGGTCGATTTCTCTGAAATTGTTGTATTAATAATTGATTTAATTACTACACCATATAAAATTAAAACCAAGAAATTATATAGATAATTATGTATAATTAAAAAATATATAATTTAGCAATTTTAGTTATTCACTAACCTTGTTTCTGACACAGAATGAAAATATTCTCGCAACCGGCCTATTTAAACTAAACCTAAATCTTAGATAGCAAAAAAAGAATGCTTATCAATTAGATCTTTACTAGTGACTATCATATTATTTCAAATTAACAATTAAAAATTAGATTTATCATGCCAGGTGTTTCTGATTTGTTTTAATTTTCTTTCTTATCTTTATACACGAGTAGCGACAATATTCAACTACTGGAGTAGTAGGTAGAACAGGATGGAAGGTTCTCTAATCGCTTTAAATGGTGTGTTTTTACCAATTTGCTAATATTTTTAATATCCTAGTTCACTCGTCTAGTGGTGGTATTGACCGCGTCGTGTAAAGCGGAATAAATGAAGGGTGGATGAAATGACTATAGGTCACAGGTGTAACTTGTGGCAGGAAGATGATGATGATGGGGTAGTGGATAAAAATATTCCAGTAAAAGTATTGAAAATAAAGCAAGGGGTCTTACTTATTACGTTTAAGTATTTTTTTTATAATTTAAATAAATGACTTGTTCCAATCTATATATATAAAAGAAAGTTGTGTTAGTTACACCATTTATAACTCAAGAACGGCTGAATCGATTTGACTGAAAATTGGTGGGCAGGTAGCTTAGAACCAGGAATAGGACATAGGATAATTTTTACCCCGTTTCTTTTCTTTTTTTTTTATTCCGCGCGGACGGAGTCGCGGGAAAAAGCTAGTTTTATATGTTTAAGCATCGAGTTTGTATATAACTTGTCTATGTCTAAAGGATGAAATTAAGGAGTTTCTCAGTGTGAACGTTTTGGAGATTGGTAATCAAATATTGGCTGATTTGGATCTGTCAACAATTCTAAACCTCAAATAATACACTGATAAATATGAAATCTATATATATAAAAGAAAGTTGTGTTAGTTACACCATTTATAACTCAAGAACGGCTGAATCGATTTGACTGAAAATTGGTGGGCAGGTAGCTTAGAACCAGGAATAGGACATAGGATAATTTTTACCCCGTTTCTTTTCTTTTTTTTTTATTCCGCGCGGACGGAGTCGCGGGAAAAAGCTAGTTTTATATGTTTAAGCATCGAGTTTGTATATAACTTGTCTATGTCTAAAGGATGAAATTAAGGAGTTTCTCAGTGTGAACGTTTTGGAGATTGGTAATCAAATATTGGCTGATTTGGATCTGTCAACAATTCTAAACCTCAAATAATACACTGATAAATATGAAATTAATTGACTTCATGCATTTTTTTAAACTTTTGAATTTATTCTGTATGATGCAAAAATTTATTATTTTCATTTTTTTCGGTTTCACGATGTAGGGTTGGCGGCCGACCGTAAAAACTTAAGCCAAAACTTTAACGTGACTCCACGTGAGTGGAAGAAAGCCCAGGAGATGACGATTTTATTCGATATCTGTTGGTGTTCCCGCTGCTCGTTTGCCCCCTTCTCTTATAAAAAAAAAAAAACCGGTAAAACTTACAATGTAGTCACAGTAAAGACTATTTATAATAATATGTTTGGTCTTTGAAAAATTATATGAATTAAACAGTTTTATTTTATTATTTCTTTCATTTGAGACGGGAGTTTAGACACGAACTCACTGTACATACATTCACATATAGTCCAGGCGTCCGTCTAGTTAAGTAAAAGGCTTGATTAATTTTAATTAATAGGCTGGCGCAAATCCAGCCTATTAATCACTGCCCATTATAGAGGACTCCCTATAGTACTGAAACAGGTGCATACACCGGACTTCTGACGCCCGTAATGTAAATGTTTTCCATGTTACTGACAAAAATCAATTGCTTATACTTATCTTTATGCCCGCCATCAATGGTAATTGACCAATCACTGGCTGGGTTGAGGAAGGCACTGACCAGTAATATTAGTAGTACTGAAAGACATGGCCATACAAATAAATATAAATCCATTTTGGTTGTGGTTGTTTTCCATATTTTTCACATTTGAAATTGTTTTTGTTGTATTTTGGAGATTAAAGAATTGAAATTTAATTTCATATGAAATTTTTGTAAACCAATGCAATTATTTTAAAGCAATTATTGCTTACAAGCTTTGACTCGTCTAAACAGACTAGGGCCGTTTGTCCACCAACGCCGTCACCGTCTCGACAACGGGAACGAATAGACGGCGCCGAGGCAGCAACAACAGATAGTTATAGATACTACAGTGGCTTGACCACTGCACGCCCTTCGCCTGGCGCCTTCATCCCGGCCGCCGGTATTTTGTGTAGATCAGCGCTACCACTTGAACGGTTCCGAAAATGTGATGTCCCGATGTGTCATCAATACAAAACAGTAGTAAACAAACAAGTACATGACCATCTTGCCGGCGGCAGCACGTCATTTTTAGTGCGTCTATTTAAGGATAATTAGTTTGACAAGACATCGACTGAACTACCGTGATCGTCGCTGTGAACAAACGACCGCCGTCACGTCATTTTGATCTTGTACAGAAATTAGCTCGCCTAACACAGACTTGACGGTATAGAAGGGTTGAACCTTAGATTTGCTGATTTATCGATTTATTTATTGGTCTAATATTTTGAGTTTTATCGCAAATAATGTTTCTTTGGGATACTGGAAATAAAAATTATATGAATCATGATTCACGTTTTGCTGCACTAGCAGAATTTGCACGTGATTTTGGAGTTGATACTTTTAGATCTAACAAACAAAATAATTAATTATTAGGAATAACTTCTGTTTCACGCCTTTCTTCCGCATTATGTGTTTAAATATAAGACATTTATTTTGTCAATTAAATTGTGTGCAACAACAAAGAAACATGCATCATGTAATGGGGTATTAAATGTGAATTTTTCAAAAAAAATTCTTAGCTAAAACAACTTGTCTCATATGTTAGTATTGTATATTACATCGTTTTCCTATTCTTATGTACAAAGTAATCTAAGTGTTATATATGTAATTTGATATGTAAGCAGTCTATTGAGACCCAGAAAAAGTAGCCTATGGCTTAGTCGAAAGTTCAGCCTAAAATTCAACTGAAAATGACTTATTACCCATACAAAGTAAAGACTGCTACTTTATATTGAAACTATATCGTCCGGTTTTGAAATAACTCTATTTTAAGATTAAAATTCAAGGATCAACAACAAAAATATCATTGGTTCTCCATGTCGTATTTTCAGGATTAAAAAAATCAAGGATATTGTTTGAGATGTTTATTAAAATAAATAATTGGCGAAGAAATCGGTATTACAATCAATACATTATTTAATATTACAAAAAAATAATGACGACATTCTAGGACAGGCGCTCGACAATACTGATGATGAATCTCTCGAAGAAACGGTTGATTTCGTTCTGTAAGCGAAAAATAGTTCCATTACAATAACTAATATTAAAGAATAACAAATGAAAGCATTGAAAATAATATTTTGAAATGTATTACCTCGTATTGGATGAGCAGATTGGGCAAGGTGTTTCCAACGAAGTTGTTGACACTGTCAGTGACGTCATTGCCTTGGAGCACGAAGGAGCTGAAGTCGGCCTGGTAAAATAAACACATAATAAGTAAAATCAAAGTAGAACATATTAAGAATGTCAATATGAATATTTAAAAAAGGCGAAGGGAAGAAAATCGATTAAACTCACTTCAATTCCTCCAAGTTGGCATGAAAGGCTCAAATCATCAAGAAGGTATGCAGAGAGTCCCAGGCTGATACGTGCGGCCAAGCGAAGGTCTACAATAGCTATTCTGTAAAAAGAGAAGAGGAATGAATTCTAATAATAATTTATTCTTGCAGTTTCCGACATTAGTACTATTTCACCAATATTACTGTGAAAAGAATTGTTAAAGTCTAAACAACAATATTTATGCATTCCGGATTAGTGAAGGATTTTGCTTAGGAACCTTGTTAATGAACAAACAATACGTACCTTCCACTAAATTCACCTTGAATGTTCCTGCTTCCAATAGTCACGTCACCAATGACATTATCTGAAACAAACACGAACAATCATTATGTAACTGTTAGAAAAATAACAAAACATCAGGTTTCTGAGAATTGTAGAAATTGCAAACGGTATATTACCAACACTGGCCGCAATTCTAGGCAGAGAGATGTCGATATCCAATTCAGAGCCCGAGAAGCTGACAGAGTTGACGACAATGTTGCTGAGGCCGGAGAGCACGAAGTTGTCGACACGACCGCTGGCGAAGAGGATTCTGCGACACCAAACATAGAATAGGTGTTATTTCTCATAGCGAATCATTTTTTGCTAAAGGTATAGAAGTATTTGAACTCAATAGCAAAATTTCTTAAAAAAAGTAAATGAACCTGGCCGTTTTCATAAGTTTCATCACAACCCGATCAATGGTTTCTTAACCTATATATAATACAAAGAATGAATTTTAAAAATAGAAAAGTTTTTGTATTAAAGTAATTACCCGCCAAGAGCGATTTCTCCTTCAGCCAGCGGAACGACGTACGGGTCAAGTTTGCGCTCCTTGATCAGCTCAACGATAGATTTAATAAGTTCATTGACAATTTGGTCTAGGACCCTTGAGTCTTTCAAGTCTATAATAACAAAACATTGCTAAGTTAGAGGGTTATACATTAATTTAATAATTTAATTAATTAATTTTAAATTTCGAATTTACAGGAAATAACTACTTTACTAGCATTTAATAAATTTAATCAAAGATGTTCTTACTCGAGGATTGAACTTGCTGAGGCAAGGAGTTGGCTGTGGCCAACAATGCAAAGAGAGCGAATCCGATGATTTTCATGTTGGTCGATTTTTCTGAAATTGATGTAGAAAACAAGTACTGCACAATAAAAATTAAAACAAACAAACTATAATTAGATAATTAAGTATAATTAAAAATATATATATAATTTAGCAATTTTAGTTATTCTTCACTTACCTTGTTTCTGACACAGAATGAAAATATTCTCGCAACCGGCCTATTTAAACTAAACCTAAATCTTAGATAGCAATAAAAGAATGTTTATCAATTAGATCTTTACTGGTGACTATCATATTATTTCAAATTAACAATTAAAAATTAGATTTATCATGCCAGGTGTTTCTGATTTGTTTTAATTTTCTTTGTTATCTTTGTATAGCAACAGTCATATGATGTATGTGATAAAATTAGTAAAATTATAAAGATTTGCTATTTTTGTATTGCATTTTGAGCCAAAAGTTATTTGGTGTCTCATTCATATTGTGGCGAATATTCTACATTAATGATCATTTCTCCAAACTTTGTACATTAATTATGTAACTACGTCTTCTCAATCGAAATCTGCATTCTCATTCATTCATCATTATCATCTCAATATACGTCCCCACCGAGGGGCACGGAGCCTACCCCAAGTTAGGGGTGACTAGGCCATAGTCAACCACGCTGGCCAAGTGCGGGCTGGTTGACTTCACACATATCATTGAATTTCTTCTTAGATATGTGCAGGTTGCATCACGATATTTTCCTTCACCGTAAGAACACATTGAATGTTATATTACGATCATTATTTCGTCAATACGACAACCAACCGAAATCTAAAATTCTTAATTTTGATTTCGATTGACTGTTGACACATCAGTCTCAAAAATCTTTCAATTATACAGTTATATTTATTATATATAGTATAGGGTATATGTAAAAGTCTATAGTGATAGTGGTGTAATTTTTTATGGAGAGATGTTATCTTTATATGTGTTACAAGTTTAAGTAAAATTACTTGAAAATTGATAAACATTTCGTAATATGTATTTCAGTATTTTTTTTTAATTCAGGTACCCTTTAAATCAGTAAATCGGTGTGTGAAAGTTTGTCTTACACTTTTAAAGTCCAAGCGGACGATGCCACGAGAAACAGCTAGCTATGACAATGATTTAATTGGATACGATTTTTTTTTATTTGCATTCCGAAATCGTTTGGAAAACACAGTCTGTCATCTGATTATAATAGAAGTAATTTTGTCTAACACCCTAATCATTGATGTTTCAACTTAATTTTAGTTTAGTATCTTTAGAGATTACATGAACGAATGTCATTCTGAGAGTATAAGTATTAAAGAACTTAACACTTTTTTATATTATACGGTGGCAATCGAGCGAGCGGCCCTGGATTCACCGATATAGTGTAGCGACAGCTGCCCATAGATATCCGCAAATGTAGATGCCTTGTCTACCTTTAATCGGCGGAGGAGGCGACGTACAGATAAAGAATATTTCCCCTCTTCCGTCAAATCCACTTCCCCTTCTCAACCTTTTTTTTTTATAAGGCCTCCGGCACGAACACTCATCAGATATAACACGAAATTGCTTCTACATCGCCATTTCTCTGTGTGTTTCTGGTATTGCAGCGGACGAGCAGACCCATATATGCAACAGATGTTGTTGTTGCTGGCTACAGCTGTTGAGCTTATACTTAGTTTGGGTATCTTTAGGAAAGTAACTCATAGTTACTAAGATTTTTTTGGTAGTATAGATAAATTATACAAATTTTCTATTGAGGGATTTTTAAATTAAAAACAAAAAGGTTATTCTTTGAAGCCTTTACTTTAAAATATTTATGAAGAAGTTTTCATTACGACAACAAAAGATTTTTTAGAACAGGTTCTTCACAAGACGGATGATTACTCTTTCGAAGAAACGGTTTATTTCTTCCTGCAAGCAAACAAAAGAACGATTACAAAATTTACTTCCAAACCATATCTATATAAGGCAGTTATAACGATTGTTAAATTATAATTTAGAAATAAATTTAAAAATTATTACCTCGTATTGGATGAGCAGGTTAGGTTAGGTGTTTCCGAAGAAGTTATTAACACTATCAGTGACGTCACGGCCTTGGATAACGAAGGAATTGAAGTCGGCCTGGAAAAAAATTAAAAAATTTGTATTTTCACAAAAGTAAAAATTAAAAATGAAGCTGTTAAAAAAGTAATATAAGAAAATATGAGAGAAATAAGTACTAATGATAAGTAATATATAAGTTAATAAGAAATTAAAAGCTGAAATATATGTTACAAAATACGAAACTCACTTCAATTCCCCCGAGTTGACATGAGAGGTTCAAATCATCAAAAAGGTATTCAGGGAGTCCCAGGCTAACACGTGCGGCCAAGCGAAGGTCAACAATAGCTATGCTGTAAACAGAAGAGATAATTTCCCAGTTACGACTATTTGACAAATGAAACCGTCAAAAGAATCATGAAAGAAATGTGCATTCTGAATTATTACTAATGTAATCTTTCCAATCAGTAATATATACCTTCCACTAAATTCACCTTGAATGGATCTGCTCCATAAATTCACGTCACCAACGACATTTTCTGAAATAAAGATAAACCTGATAAATAAATGATTATGAATGAGAATTATGAATGAATGAGATAAATGGTGGTGGATATTCACTGGATTAAATAATAACAAAACATCAAAGCAGGTTAAATGTAGAAAACCTGAACGATAACTTACCCACACTGGTAACAATTCTAGGCAATGAGATGTCGATGTCTAAATGAGAGCCCGAGAAGCTGACAGAATTGACGACAATGTTGCTGAGGCCAGAGAACATGAAGTTGTCGACGCTACCGTTGGCGAAGAGAATACTTCGAAAACAAGCATAAAACATGAGTAATGTAGAATTATAGAACGAAGTCAAACTTCAATTGGTTTTAGCTTACATACCCCTCAACAGGATATTCTCCTTCAGCCACCTCAACGACGTATGGGTCAAGTCCGCGCTCCTTGATTAGCTCAATGACAGTGTCGACGAGCTCAACGACAATCTCGTTAATAAAACTGGAATCTGTTAAGTCGATAAATATATTTCATAGAAAAAGTTTACGTTAAAAAATGTTCAGAAGTAAAGTTATGCAAGATTTTCTGACCTGCGGTCTCGACTTCTTGAGGCCGTGCGTTGGCAGTAGCCAACAGTGCTACGAAAGCAAATACGATTGTCTTCATACTGTCGAACCTTTCTGAAATAATAATACATATATCATAATTCGTATTGGAGAATACTAAAGTCGAAACTATATTTAATTACTGCAAATAGAAATTGATGCTGCCAACTTACTTAAACTTTTAAATAGAGACTGATAACATTTTTTTAACACCAGTATTTAAGCTAAACCGAAATGACTGACCGCATTAAACAACATTTTATCAATTGGATATTTAGTACAATATCTATTAAATTTAAAATAACATTAATTTTGTTAGGACCACAGTTATTTATGATACATTTTAAACGACTTTCTTATCACTGACTACTAATGAACGGAATAATTTCTTGAATTTCTTACCAATATTTGATAATTTTATTCAAAAGTCTTAATAGTAAAATAACATTCTGTATCAAATTATTATATTGTAAATAATTATCAAAATGTAGTAAATCAGTTATAGATATAGTTTTTATTTCTTTCCTATAATGATTGGAGATAGATTAGAGAGTATAGCCTGTTGAAAATCTGTTCTCTTCTTAGCCAATTTTTTATTGAAAAATTGAAATGCAAAAATTGAAATAGAAAGATTAAACGTAATTATAAATAATCAAACAAAGCTAAGTTTTTGTACATTAAAAAGATCGATAAAATAACAATATGATTTATACGGAGATTTTAGTATTAGAAACTCACAGTAAGTAAAGGACGTGACGCTTCACATACACCCTTATGTTTAGTTGTTTCTTTTTATGAAGTGGCCTCAACGAAATCGTTTTTAATCAATCAATCGGCAATAAGTCATACAAAGAAAACCCAAATATGATAAGCGTCGTTGTCTCATTTCCCAAAGAAAATTTATTTAAACCGGTACATTTGTAAACAGGGCAGTTGACTCAATTTGTGGAATTATATTTTAACTTTAAGTTATTTAAAACAAATAACATAATTTCAGACTTTACATTTAAGTAGTACAACTTACTAGAAATGTTAAGCCGAAAATTTGATGTACTTAAGTTGGTACAATTTAACTCCAAAATGTTTGAACGTATTTAAATGAATTTTGGAACAGAACTAGATTACATTTTATAGATGGCTACTAAGAAGTGTTTCTTTTTAATTCCATGAGGACGTCTTCTTTGTTTATAAATGGTTTTCATTTGAAAGCTATGTCCAATATTCGATTTCATTGAGTTGTAACCGACCCGTTTTATTTGAAGCACAGTGTATTGAAAGATAAGAGGTAATCAAAACTTTAACTGATTGATTATTTTTGACAATATCTATTATTTTTCTGCCTGAATGGATAATGTATTAGGTATGTCCCAGACGTTAATGCAACATTATTGAAGAATTCAGGCAATTTCATTATGTTATGAGTCACATTTGGTTTATTACTTATAAGTTACATTAAAAGGGCCTAGTAAATAAAATGCCTAACCCTTTAATCTTTTCTTTGTCATTTTTGAGGATATTCAATGCTCAATATTAACAGTTACATTATTAATTTATTTATGTTAGTTTTTTTATTTTAAATCGTATCATATCAATTGTTTTTTCGTCGTATCAGATCATCGCATTCACTCTTTTTGTGTTACTGGCTAACGCAACTGCTCTGCTTTCTGAATTAGAGACTAACGATAAGTTATAGTGTACTTATAGAATTTATAATAAAAACTAGCTTTTACTCTCGATTTCTTTTACGCACAATTTTGATAAAAGAAAAATCTCATTTGTTGCTCGAGTCTATGTTCTATGTCTGTACCAAATTTCAATGAGATGTGTTGAACCGTTGTGAATTATCCGTTATCGAGTAACTATGTAAATCAAACGTATCCCACAATAATCGTACACATGTCTGGGATCATAGGTAATCACCTTGCAAAGTTCATTTATACGTGTATTATTTTTTTCTTGAATTTACAAATATTCATACGTAAACAAACATATCTTCATTATTTGCTTCGATATTGTACATTTTTACTAAGACGTCGTCCGCAAGAAATAAAAAAAACAAAACAGAAAGTTGGTTAAGTGTTCTTTTAGCTTTTGTTTTATATCTAATCTAATCAGTTAAACTGTTTTGAAGATGCGTAGTAACAAACGTCCATCCATACAAATATAATTATATCCGTCGAAATATAACAGTATGATTTAATTATTTAAGAAATAAAATCGCAAATGTCCTGAATGAAAACCACGTGTTTTCTTGTCATATATAATAGATAAAAATAATCAGATAATTAAAAAAGATAATGCTCAAAATAAAAATCTGATATTAACAAGATGAACTGACAGCCACGATGACTGAGATGTCATAACGAGTATATTTCCATCCTCATTAAATCTGAAGTATTTACATTTTTCTTATATTTCATTACGGCCACATAAATTGAATCATAGTTAGTTTCCATCGTTACTGGAACGAGCCAGAAGTTAATTTAACTCTGCGACGGAATGAGATTTCGCAATCAAGAGGCAAATTCTGAAAAAGCTTCTTGCTCCAACTTATTCCTTGGCGATTTGAGCTAAATTTAGTATATTAATTTTATTAAATTTTCTAAGACAGATTTTATAATTAAAATAGGTTCAATTTGTATGTATAAGAATTACATCTTGGAACAAATGATTAATTACTAATTACCTACACCTAACCTTTTGTACATCAGAGTCTTGTTTTCAATCTTTTCAATGCTGGTCACATGTTCCATAAAGACATCACTTCATAAATAAACAAATACCCTCCCGATTCATACATATTAAATTAATATTTTTTTCATACACAGAAAATGTATATGCAAAATTGCATTATGAAATTTTGAGGTAAAAATTTGCAGGCGCTACAAAAAATAAAATCATTTCACATTCACATTAAAAATAAAATAATTAAAGTACAAGATATTTTATATGGGAATTTAAACGAATAATTCTCATTTATTTTTCGATTATCATGGAAAAAAGGCGAAGGTTGGTTGGGTCGGGATCTAAATCACCCCGTGTGAGATACGAGAAACTATTTTAGAGTTAATCTACTCGGGACGATATTGGCCGCTAGATATTCAAGTATAAAAAAGGTCAAGACAATAAAATAGGTTGAGACCCGATTAATAGTTGTGTGTAAATTTTGATAAAATCTGATTTATAAATATCGAAAATCATAATTCGTTTTAAGATTATAACACGATTCAGATACGTTTTACCAGTGAACGATAAACGTGATGGGTTTTTTTTTAAAATAACTAATAAAAAATTAGTGTTATCTTTAAACAGTGTGTTATCTTTTAAAGAGTAAGGTCGATTTATTTGAAATTGTTATTTGAACATTATAATAATTGAAAGTTAAAATCATTGATTTTCTAATTATAATCGTTTATTAGACATGTGTATTTCGTTGACTTAGAAGGGGAAAGAGGAACCCGTAGTGAGGCCGTAGAGTCCATTAGTTCTGAAACAAAATGTAAATTGAGTTATTTAGATGTCTTCAAACTATCGTAGATACTCTGCAGAAAATATAAAGAAAATATTTACCCTGATTTGTTTATAATACCGTTGCCCATGTTAAGAGTATTTCCATTGCACCGGTTGTTTTGAGCATCGTTTATGTTATTGCAGCGCCTTCCGACCAAGTGGTTCGTGCGTACGGTGGAAGCGAAGAGCTCGTATGCACGGCTGTGAGAACAGGCGCTGTTCGAGCAGCCTGGTTGTCTGTTCCTACCACCATTCGGGTAGAAATCGCAATGAGATATAGGATCGAAGATTCCCAGAAGTCCACCGTCGGTGTGAATCGATTCCACGTAACGACCTGCGTTACGGTTTAACGCGTTCGAATTGCCACCGAAACTGGGACCAGCAGGGTCGAGACCTAAAATAATGATTATGCATTTATTCAAACGTCTATTTCAAAAATAAGTTCAAAGTTGAACATGTTGACAAAGTTCTAAATCGATAAATTATTTAAAAAATCACCATAGAATATTTTGATGATAAAGATCAGTATCAGTATTAATGTTGAACCAGACTTGAGGTTATATGTAAAGCCGTAGAAGAAATTAAAATGTGATGACTTTGATTACAAAAATAATAAACACGGAGATAGTTGGATGTAACAGCTAGGAATGAATAAAAAACAGTAATTTGATATGTCGCCAGAAATTTCTTACCAGTGACACGTCTGGCTGTGCCTCCAGCGGTACGTCTGACATTGCCGACAACATGAGCACCTAAACTGAAGCCGATTAAATGAACATTGTCCCAGTTGCCGCCTCCAGTTTGAAGAAGCCACGTCAAGAAGCTGCCAAGGGACTCTCCAATACCACGGACACCGTTCGCAGCAGTCACATAGTTAGAATTAGCAAGTTGCCGCCAGTCAACAACTATGACATTGCAATCCTGAACAGCGAGGAAAGCTGAAGTGACGAGGGGATTAACTTGAGAATTTCCGTTGCTGTTCCAGCCATGGACTACAACTTTTAAGGGTCGGTTACCGTTGTAGTTGGAGTTACGCACGGAGTTTGCATTGCCATTGGTAATAATTTGCGAACTGGTGGGATTGCTCCTGAAAGTGTATGTTTTGAAATTGTAATGTTTTATAAAATAATTCTGTTGCTTCATTTGTTTTTGTTAAGTTACATTTTAATTAAGAGAATACTCTTGAGAGAAAAAACTAGAAATTCGGAGTAGGTTTATGGAAAAATTCTAAAATTATACCAGATAAAGAAAATCTTAATTTTTAAATGACATTCATACGTAAAATGAAGAACCAATAAAGACACCGTACCATAAAAATAATTTAAAGCAATAAATCATATCTGATACATATATCTAGTACATTACCTGGTGTAGAGCCAGTACTGATTGTTAGCGCCATTTCTAGAGTTCAATAATTCTTCGTCGACTGGTTCCTCTAAGTCAACCAGGTGCGGTACACCGTCACCATCGGGCATCCATATGTAGCGGCTGACACCCTCCACGTAGTGACTGTTGTCACCCGGGATTAAGGGTTTTGGTGCACCACTGCACACTGGAAGGTTACATAGTATTTTATGCTGGCAAATTTCAGTTTTGTTCTTCAAATCAATATTATTTTAAAATCAAATTGATAAATGAAGTGTCCAGAAGGTTTAGTAGAATATTTTTGGTATGAGTCAATGAGGTTAACAAAAAATGTTTACGAGGTCAATCTTTAAGGCAGCACGTTTCGAATAGGTGTGGGGAGGGTTGCCCCCCTACGATGAAGGGCAAGCCTCTCTATTATCGTAGGTCTAAGTTAAGCACAATGCACCTGAGTGCTATATAAGTGCTAAGTTATTTAAATCTGATACTTACGTGCCACTAGAGGAAGAAGAAGAACTAAGAGCTTCATGTTGATCACACGCAATGCTGCAACTTTAGGACATCTAGTGAATTTATAGGATTTATTATCATCTAAATCCTTAGTTATCTTGGACTTTACTCTATGTTATCTTGCAGATTATCTATTCTATTTTTCGAAAACAAAGTTTTGCAAACAAAACAAGTTGACTATGGAAATGATGGGAAGGAGAAGTGGATTTGGCAGAGGACGCATAGAAGGGGGAAATATCTTATTTCTGCTCATCCCCTACTCCGTTGATTAAAGGTAGGCAACACATCTGCAATTATAGATGTCCATGGACAGCGGTCGTTTAGACAAAAGTAGATAAAAATTGTCATATCAATATTGATTAATGAAATGTTCTGGAATATAGGGTAGCAACAATTTTATTCCTATATCGCCGACGTCACTGTTATTGATAGCTATATTTACGATTACGTTAAATAAAAAGGAGAACATATACATAAACTGTTTATTACATAGTCCGGTGTCGGTGCCGTCTAGTTTCATATTCGTCGGGACCCTTTTTCAGGGTAAATAATTAGCTGGGCAGGATGTAGTAGCGATACGTTACCGCGAATCACTTTTACAGTAAAAAGACCTTCCATGGACCTGCAATTCTTCGGTGTCGTTAGTAGATCTTAACGAATGTTTAGCCGTTTTTAAATAGCTTATCAAAATTAGTACCATGAAAGTTTATAAAATCCAAATACACTCGTGTATATTTAGTAATTTTTAATAATGTCTTATCCTTATTAACTAATTGTTACATTGACAATTTTTTAATACTTCGCTGAGAGTAACTCGTGTGTTTTTAAATTCATATTGATAAAAAAAAGTGACTCACGCACCGATAGCAATATGTCAAGCAAGGATTAATTAAAAAGAGAAAATGACGTATATATAGATTAAAATTCCAACAATGGTTGATCAAAAACATGATTTTGCTTGCGTCGCCAAATTTAATCTATGAGACTGCTTCACAAAGTCTAAGTAAAGTTCTGAATAAACTATTTGCAGTTTATTCGACGTAGGAAAAGAAATTTCGCTTAATAATTAATCATGTTACAATGATAAACTAACAAGTAATTTTTTCATGTCAAGATTAGAAGTTATCTGTTTTTTAAATACCCAATTATTGTGCCAAGGTTGATGAAAGTGAACTTTGGGGAACCTATTCCGTTGTCGAAACACGTATATAAATTCATATTTTCATCTCTCTCAATATATTTGAAATAGTAGAGAGAACAATATGTGTCAACATTAATGTTAAAGCAGTGGAATTCCACTGTAAGTGTAACAAAAGTTAGGATATGTCGTCATTTATTAGGTTAATGTCTTCAATTTTTAGTACGGCTTACAACAATCACGTTGTAGTCTTGAACTGCTAAGAAAGCTGAGGTGATGATAGGATTCATGTTAGAATTTCCGTTGCTGTTCCAGCCATGGACGATGACCTTCAGGGGTCGGTTGCGATCGTAGTTTGAGTTAGTGACTGAGTCAGCATTTCCATTGCGAAGGATTTGGGCATTGTTGGGATTGCGTCTAGAATAAAAAAAATGCATGTTTATATTTAAGTCAAAAAGTTGAGTAATGAGAGAAACGATATTCATGAACTTTTCGCATACTTGGGCCTATTATAACATATTGATGATCTATAGTAATCCTTGACGGAGTATATGCGTACAGTTTTAAGATGTTAAGGAATTTTGTGTTACGAATTGTTTAAATACACGATACGACGTGCCAGTATTGGTTGGTTGCACCATTTCTTGAATTCAAGACATCTTCATCAACAGGCTCTTCCAAATCGACAAGATGGGGTCCCTCTCCGTCCGGTATCAGGACGTATCGACTTTCACCCTCTACATAGATACTATTGTCCCCTGGGATCATAGATGGTGGTGCACTACTGCACACTGCAAGTTAAGGGATAAGCTATAGCGAATCTTACACCTTCCGGAATGCATTGTTTTCCATTACCTGATATGATAATATATTAGGATAATATGTCCCAAACTTTAATTCAATATTGTTGAGAAAATCATGTAATTTCATTTTATTTAATTAAGTAATGAGTATGTTTTATTACTTATTAGTTACATTAAAAGGGTCTAGTAAATAATATGCCTAAGCCATTTAGATATTTTAGTTCAAATCGTAACATGTCAATTGTTGTTTTAGCTTTATTATAATGGAGAACATCGCATTCACTCTTTTTGTGTTACTGGCTGGCGCAACTACTCTGCCTTCTGAATTGGAGACTAACGATAAGTTATTATGTACTTATAGAATTTATAATAAAAACTAGTTTTTATTCTCGATTTCGTTTACGTACAATTTTAATAAGTGAAAAATCTCATTTGTTACTTGAGTATATGTTCTATGTCTGTACCAAATTTCAATGGGATCTAAATCACCCCGTGTGAGATACGAGAAACTATTTTAGAGTTAATCTACTCGGGGCGATATTGGCCGCTAGATGTTCAAGTAGAGTTAAAGTAGTAGTAGTAGAAGTATAAAAAAGGTCAAGACAATAAAATAGTTTGAGACCCGATTAATAGTTGTGTGTAAATTTTGATAAAATCATAATTTGTGTTAAGATTATAGCACGATTTAGATACGTTTTACCATTCAGAGAATTTAAAACGTGATGGTTTTTTTTTTAAATAACTAATAAAAATCAGTGTTATCTTTAAACAATGTGTTATCTTTTAAAGAGTAAGGTCGATTTATCTGAATATTATAATAATTGAAATTAAAAATCATTGATTTTATAATTATAATCGTTTATTAGACATGTGTATTTCGTTGACTTAGAAGGGGAAAGAGGAACCCGTAGTGAGGCCGTAGAGTCCATTAGTTCTGAAACAAAATGTAAATTGAGTTATTTAGATGTCTTCAAACTACCGTAGATACTCAACAGAAAGTATAAAGAATATATTTACCCTGATTTGTTTATAATACCGTTGCCCATGTTAAGAGTATTTCCATTGCACCGGTTGTTTTGAGCATCGTTTAAGTTATTGCAGCGCCTTCCGACCAAGTGGTTCGTGCGTACGGTGGAAGCGAAGAGCTCATATGCACGGCTGTGAGAACAGGAGCTGCTCGAGCAGCCTGGTTGTCTGTTCCTACCACCATTCGGGTAGAAATCGCAATGAGATATAGGATCGAAGATTCCCAGAAGTCCACCGTCGGTGTGAATCGATTCCACGTAACGACCTGCGTTACGGTTTAAAGCGTTCGAATTGCCACCGAAATTGGGACCAGCCGGGTCGAGACCTAAAATAGTGGTTATGCATTTCTTCAAACGTCTATTTTAAAAATAAGTTCAAAGTTGATCTTTTTGACAAAGTTCAAAATCGATAAATTATTTAAAAAATCACCATAGAATATTTTGATGATAAAGATCAGTATCAGTATTAATGTTGAACGAAACTTGAGGTTATATGTAAAACCGTAGAAGAAATTAAAATCTGATGACTTTGATTATAAAAATTATAAACACGGAGAAAATTAGAAGTAACAGCTAGGAATTAATAAAATTTGTTATGTCGCCAGAAATTTCTTACCAGTGACACGTCTGGCTGTGCCTCCAGCGGTACGTCTGACATTGCCGACAACATGAGCGCCTAAACTGAAGCCGATTAAATGAACATTGTCCCAGTTACCGCCTCCAGTTTGAAGAAGCCACGTCAAGAAGCTGCCAAGGGATTCTCCAATACCACGAACACCGTTCGCAGCAGTCACATAGTTAGAATTAGCAAGTTGCCGCCAGTCAACAACTATGACATTGCAATCCTGAACAGCGAGGAAAGCTGAAGTGACGAGGGGATTAACTTGAGAATTTCCGTTGCTGTTCCAGCCATGGACTACAACTTTTAAGGGTCGGTTACCGTTGTAGTTGGAGTTACGCACGGAGTTTGCATTGCCGTTGGTAATAATTTGCGAACTGGTGGGATTGCTCCTGAAAGTGTATGTTTTGAAATTGTAATGTTTTATAAAAAATTTCTGTTGCTTCATTTGTTTTTGTTAAGTTACATTTTAATTAAGAGTAATAAAAAACTAGAAAGTCGGAGTAGGTTTGTTGGAAAAGTCTAAAATTATACCAGATAAAGAAAATCTTAATTTTTAAATGACGTTCATACGTAAAATGAAGAACTAATAAAGATACCGTACCATAAAAATAATTTAAAGCAATAAATTATATCTGAAACATATATCTAGTACATTACCTGGTGTAGAGCCAGTACTGATTGTTAGCGCCATTTCTAGAGTTCAATAATTCTTCGTCGACTGGTTCCTCTAAGTCAACCAGGTGCGGTACACCGTCACCATCGGGCATCCATATGTAGCGGCTGACACCCTCCACGTAGTGACTGTTGTCACCCGGGATTAAGGGTTTTGGTGCACCACTGCACACTGGAAGGTTACATAGTATTTTATGCTGGCAAATTTCAGTTTTGTTCTACAAATCAAATTTATTTTAAAGTGAAATTGATAAATGTAGTGTCCAGAAGGTTTAGTAGAATATTTTTGGTATGAGTCAATGAGGTTAACAAAAAATGTTTACGAGGTCAATCTCTAATGCAGTACGTTTCGAATAGGTGTGGGGAGGGTTCCCCCCTACGATCAAGCACAATGCCTCTGAGTGCTATATAAGTGCTTAGTTATTTAAATTTGATACTCACATGCCACTAGAGGAAGAAGAAGAACTAAGAGCTTCATGGTGATCACACGCAATGCTGCAACTTTGGACATCTAGTGAATTTATAGGATTTATTATCATCTAAATCCTTAGTTATCTTGGACTTTACTCTTTGTTATCTTGCAGATTATCTATTCTATTTTTCGAAAACAAAGTTTTGCAAACCACGACCTTGAGTGTATCAAAGTTGACTATGGAAATGATGGGAAGGGGTAGTGGATTTGGAAGAGGATGCATAGAAGAGGGAAATATCTTATTTCTGCTCGTCCCCTACTCTGTTGATTAAAGGTAGGTAATGCATCTGTAATTGTAGATGTCCATGGACAGCGCTCGTGTAGACAATAGTAGATAAAAATTGTCATATCAATATTGATTAAATATATGTTCTGGAATATAGGGTAGCAACAATTTTATTCCTACATCGCCAACGTTACTGTTATTGATAGCTATATTTACGATTAAGTTAAATAAAAAAGTAGAATAGAAACATAAATGACTTATTACAAAGTCCAGTCGGCGCCGTCTAGTTTCATATTCGTCAGGACCCTTCTTCAGGGTAAATAATTAGCTGGGCAGGATGTAGTAGCGATACGTGACCGCGAATCACTTTTTCATTAAAAGGACCTTCCATGGACCTGCAATTAGTCAGTGTCGACAGCAGATCTTAACTCAGGTTTAGCCGTTTTTAAATAGTTTATCAAGATTAGTACTACGAAAGTTTCTATAATCTAAATACACTCGTGTATATTTAGTCATTTTTAATAATGTCTTATCCTTATTAACTAATTGTTACATTGACAATTCTTTAACACTTCGCTGAGAGTAACTCGCGTGTTTTTAAATTCATACTGATAAAACAAAGTGACTCACGCACCGATAGCAATATGTCAAGCAAGGATTAATTAAAAAAAGAAAATGACGTATATATAAATTAAAAATTCCCACAATGGTTGATTAAAAACATGATTTTGCTTTCGTCGCCAAATTTAATCTATGAGACTGCTTCACAAAGTCTAAGTAAAGTTCTGAATAAACTATTTGCAATTTATCTGATTTAGCAAAAAGAAAGGGAAATATTCCTCCTCAACCTCTCACCTGTCCGTTAAAGGTACATAGGTCTATATCTGAAATCTTCTAACTTGTTAGAAATATCTATGGGCGATTTCTAGTGGTCGCTACCAAGTTTTCCTAAGTATTTACACAAGTCACCTCTTTGCCATAATTGCCTTCGTATCATCATCGTCACTTATTTCATAGTTAGTATGAAATTTTTGGTGTATACTTTACGCTGCACAAAGTTTAATCGAATTCGAACAGTGGGTCTTCGATAAGATAATATAACAACGTAGTAAAACTGTCAGATAATAAGAAATCATTGAAATCTTGATGCTTGTTAGCTATTTTAAATTTTGGGAAATTAATCCTATTTCATCGCATTTACTTCTCTAATTGAATTGCCAACGTGCAAGCAGTTGTATGTACATTTAGCCGACGTTCTGAGAAGAAATTCAATGATATGTGTGAAGTCAACCCGCAATTGGGCAGCATGGTTGACTATGGCCTAGTCACCCCTAACTTGGGGTAGGTTCCGAGCCCCTCAGTGAGGACGTATAGTGAGCTGATGATTATGATGATGATCATTTTTACTATAGGCAGGATGTTTTGAATTTCCGGATTAACTTAAAATATCCTGAACGCATGGATACTTTTTCTGGCAATCAAACGTGAGTAGGTTAAGTTATTATTTGCATATCTTTTTAATGAAGCGAACGTATGCATCTGGACGTAAATGAACGTCGTTGCTGTAGTATACTGCAACGACTACTAAAGTGACTGCAACTTGACGTATCGTTCTGAAAATGCTTTAATCAGGTTAATAGAGTACATAGCGGTAGCAACGACTGCGCGATGCGCTCTTATCACGTCATCGTTGTGAAAAGAGGCTGCCTTATCTTTATTATTTTTGCGTGAGGGTATCAATGTATGTTTTCTTATAGTATAAGGTGGCAAACGAGTAAGTGACCAATAGAATTCGTTTAAACAACGAACCGTCCGCTACCCATAGATATGTATCTGTAATAGCAGATGTGTAGCCAATCTTAAATCGGCAGTGGAGGAGACGTGCAGAAGATCATATATCTCCTTCCATTGCGTCCTCACCTCATCGAAATACACGTCCCGTTCCCATCCTTACCTTAAAAGAAAATAGTGGAAATGAAAAAGAGACTAAAATTTGGCCTTCGGCACATACCTAATGACTGTATGTGCCGAAGGGTAATGTTTTAAATTTACTATGCGCTGACGACGTCAAGGGCGCCCGAATGTTGATAATATATAAAAATACAAATGTTTCTTTATTTCGATTAATAATTAATCTTATTACGATGATAAACTAATAAATAATCTTTTCATGTCAAGATTAGAAGTTATCTGTTTTTTGAATAACTAATGATTGTGCCAAAGGTTAATGAGAGTGAAATTTGGGGAAACCTATTCCGTTGTCGAAACACGTATATAAGTTCATATTAAACCATTTTTTTCATCTATTTTTTATTTGTATTAATGGAAGTAATCACCCATGCAATTAACGCATCCTTGCCATCGCAGTGGCAGTTTATTGATGCCCTTCCTAAAGAAATCAGCTGGACGGGAGTCAACAAACTCTTCAAAGGCATTTTGTACTGCCTCTAGGGTATTGGCTTTTTTCATGCCAAGAAGTTATCCAAATTCTGGAAAAAGTAGTAGTCTGTAGGCGCAAGGTCTGGTGAGTAGGGCGGATAACGGAGAACTTCCAACCCCAGTTATTGCAACTTGGAGACCGTCTGCTGTGCGTGATGATGTCACGCGTTGTCGTGCAGGAGCAGCGGGGACGAGTTATTGACCAATGATGGTTGGAGATGTGCCAGATTCCCCATCATTGTGTTCAGTTCTTCACAGTACACATCTTCAGTAATGCTTACCCCGTTTGGTAAGAAACTGTGATGGATCACACCGGCGCTAGACCACCAAACAGTGACCATTACCTTTCTAGGCCATAGTCAACCACGCTGGCCAAGTGCAGGTTGGTTGACTTCACACATATCATTGAATTTCTTTTCAGATATGTGCAGGTTCCATAACGATGTTTTCCTTCACGTCAGATAAATGTATATATTTACATCGAAAAACACATTGGTACATGGCGGGATTCGAACCCAGGACCTGCAGATTACAAGTCAAGTGCTCACTGAGCCACCGATACTCTTTGGTTACTTTATTTGGTTGAAAATTATCCCAAATCCTTCTGACTAATTAAAAAATTGTTTACTTTGATTCTATTCTTTTTAGCGTGGCTGTCAATAATATTGGTTTAAAACTGGTGGCGGATTACGGCAATCTGGCAGAGAATTTGAATTTTTCATTCCATGTTGGATCCTAGTCACCCCTAACCTAGGGTAGGCTCCAAGCCCCTCTGTGGGGACGTATTGTGAACTGATGAGTGCACGGCAAGTTACAACGTTCCTTGATTAATAAATGAACTGCCCCCAGGTTTGGTAAAATACACAACACAAAAAAACATTAAGCGCAAGCGAAAACATTACTTATGTACGCAAGACGGTTACTTTAGCGCTAGTGACAAACCACTGCGCTTTATATAGCGTTAATTATTTGTAATATTGTTATTGTAAAATGGTATTGGAAATAAAAAAAAATATTAATTATCCTGCCGACTCATAAATTTTTAATTAATATTTTTTCCATTCACAGTAAATGTGTACACAAAATTGCATTATGAAATTTTGAGGTAAACAATTTGAAGGCGCTACAAAAAATAAAATAATTTCACATTCACATTAAAAATAAAATAATAAAAGTGCAAGATATTTTATTGAGAATTTAAACGAATAATTCTCATTTATTTTTCGAATATCATGGAAAAAAGCTAAAGGACGGTTGGGTCGGGATCTAAATCACCCCGTGTGACATACAGATATTGGCCGCTAGATATTCAAGTATAAAAAGTCAAGACAATAAAATAGGTTGAGACCCGATTAATAGTTGTGTGTAAATTTTGAATCTGATTTTTAAAATCTGATGTATAAATATCGAAAATCATAATTCGTTTTAAGCACAGGTGGGCACAGTTAATCGAAAAGTTAACTTCGTTAATCATTGATTTGTTGATTAAAAAAATTACTTTAAGCGTTAAAGCGTTAAATTATCGAAAACTTAAAGCAAATTAAAGTTAATCGTTAAAAGTTAACCATAAAAAATTATACTGCTATTGGGGCTGACAGAAATTGGTAAAACGAGTAAAAAGAAGATCTTTTGATAATATGCCTGAATGGCACACACTTTTGTAAATTGAATTTACAATTTCATTTATTATGGTGACACTTGTTTCGCGTATTAATTTCACGATACATCATCTTAAACATTAATTCGATCTTTTCACACTTGATTATTTTGATTGCAATTAAACCTATAGTCAGTAGGTGGAATTTGTATCTCAAGTATAAGACAAATTGTAAATGTATGAATGCAGTAAAGTATTTTCGAACCTTCTTTTGATTCTGGCTGTTGGTCACGTCTTTCCCGGACGCTCTGATGCATCACACTTGGACGCGAACTTCACATATATCCATTAACAACTCGTTCGTTCAGTATTCGAGTCGCTGACAGTCGCTCAACATAGCTGAACTTACGAGAGTGGCGTGGCGCGTAATTTAAACAAAATGAAACCCTGTCTCCAAGTTCCTAATTTAACGATTAACGGACTTAATAATTAATGGAAGTTAACAAAAGGTTTAACGTTTTTTGAAGTTAACTTAAAAGTTAATCCGTTAAGCAAAATTTTAACTTCGTTAATTAACGATTAACGGGTTAATGAGTTAGTCTCCATCTTTGGGTTTAAGATTATACCACGATTAAAATACGTTTTACCGCTCAATGAACAATAAACGTGATGGGAAATAATAGATTTTCTAGTTATAATCGTTTATTTATTAGACATATGTATTTCATTGACTTAGAAGGGGAAAGACGCACGCGTAGTGAGGCCGTAGAGTCCATTAGTTCTGAAACAAAATATAAATTAATTTATTTAGATGTCTTCAAACTACCGTAGATACTCAGCAGAAAGTATAAAGAATATATTTACCCTGATTTGTTTATAATACCGTTGCCCATGTTAAGAGTATTTCCATTGCACCGGTTGTTTTGAGCATCGTTTAAGTTATTGCAGCGCCTTCCGACCAAGTGGTTCGTGCGTACGGTGGAAGCGAAGAGCTCGTATGCACGGCTGTGGGAACAGGAGCTGTTCGAGCAGCCAGGTTGTCTATTCCTACCGCCATTCGGGTAAAAATCGCAATGAGCTATAGGATCAAAGATTCCCAGAAGTCCACCGTCGGTGTGAATCGTTTCCACGTAACGACCTGCGTTACGGTTTAAGGCGTTAGAATTGCCACCGAATCTGGGACCAGCCGGGTCGAGACCTAAAATAATGATTATGCATTTAATCAAACGTATATTTTAAAAATAAGTTCGAAGTTGAACTTATTTGACAAAGTTCTAAATCGATAAATTATTTTAAAAATCGCCATAGAATATTTTGATATAAAAGATCAGTATCGGTATTAATGTTGAACGAAACTTGAGGTTATATGTAAAACCGTAGAAGAAATTAAAATGTGATGACTTTGTTTACAAAAATAATAAACATGAAGAAAGTTAGATGCAACAGCTAGGAATTAATAACAAACTGTAATTTGTAATGTTGCCAGAAATTTCTTACCAGTGACACGTCTGGCTGTGCCTCTAGCGGTACGTCTGACATTGCCGACAACATGAGCGCCTAAACTGAAGCCGACTAAATGAACATTGTCCCAGTTACCGCCTCCAGTGTTAAGAAGCCACGTCAAAAAGTTGCCAAGGGACTCTCCAATACCACGGACACCGTTCGAAGCAGTCACATAGTTAGAATTAGCAAGTTGTCGCCAGTCAACGACTATAACATTGCAATCCTGAACAGCGAGGAAAGCTGCAGTGACGAGGGGATTAACTTGAGAATTTCCGTTGCTGTTCCAGCCATGGACTACAACTTTTAAGGGTCGGTTACCGTTGTAGTTGGAGTTACGCACGGAGTTGGCATTGCCGTTCGTAATAATTTGCGAACTGGTGGGATTGCGCCTGAAAGTGAATGTTTATAATAATCGTAATGTTTTATAAAATCTTTCTGTTGCTTCATTTGTTTTTGTTAAGTTACATTTTATTTAAGAGTGAAAAAAACTAGAAAGTCGGAGTAGGTATATAGGAAAATTCTAAAATTATACCAGATAAAGAAAATATTAATTTTTAAATGACATTCATAGTAAAATGAAGAACCAATAAAGATGCCGTACCATAAAAATAATTTAAAGCAATAAATCATATCTGATACCTATATCTAGTACATTACCTGGTGTAGAGCCAGTATTGATTGTTAGCACCATTTCTAGAGTTCAATAATTCTTCGTCTACTGGTTCCTCTAAGTCAACCAGGTGCGGTACACCGTCACCATCGGGCATCCATATGTAGCGGCTGACACCCTCCACGTAGTGACTGTTGTCACCCGGGATTAAGGGTTTTGGTGCACCACTGCACACTGGAAGGTTACATAGTATTTTATGCTGGCAAAAATTCACTTTTGTTCTTCAAATCAAATTTATTTTAAAATGAAATTGATAAATGTAGTGTACAGAAGGTTTAGTAGAATATTTTTGGTATGAGTCAATGAGGTTAACACAAAATCTTAGGAGGGCAATCTCTAAGGAAGCACGTTTCGAATAGGTGTGGGGAGGGTTCCCTCCTACGATGGAGGGCAAGCCTCTCTATTATTTTAAGTCTATGTCAAGCACAATGCACCTGAGTGCTATATAAGTGCTTAGTTATTTAAATCTGATACTCACGTGCCACTAGAGGAAGAAGAAGAACTAAGAGCTTCATGGTGATCACACGCAATGCTGCAACTCTAGGGTATCTAGTGAATTTATAGGATTTATTATCATCTAAATCCTTAGTTATCTTTGACTTTATGTTATCTTGCAAATTATCTATCCAATTTTTCGAAAACAAAGTTTTGCAAACCACGACCATGACTGTATAAAAGTTGACTATGGAAATGATGGGAAGGGGAAGTGTCTTATTTCTGCTCGTCCCCTACTCCGTTGATTAAAGGTAGACAATGCATTTGCAATTGTAGATGTCCATGGACAGCGCTCGTGTAGACAATAGTAGATAAAAATTGTCATATCAATATTGATTAATGAAATGTTCTGGAATATAGGGTAGCAACAATTTTATTCCTATATTGCCAACGTTACTGTTATTGCTAGCTATATTTACGATAACGTTAAATATAAAAGGAGAACAGAAACATAAATGGCTTATTATAGTCCGGTCGGCGCCGTCTAATTTCATATTCGTTAGGACCCTTCTTCAGGGTAAATAATTAGCAGGATGTAGTAGCGATACGTGACCGCGATTCACTTTTACAGTAAAAGGACCTTCGATGGACCTGCAATTAGTCGGTGACGGCTGTAGATCTTAACGAATGTTTAGCCGTTTTTAAATAGTTTATCAAGATTAGTACTACGAAAGTTTCAAATCTTTAATACACTCGTGTATATTTAGTCACACTGAACACTTCGCTGAGTGTAACACGCGTGATTTCACACGCATGTCGATAAAACAAAATCATTCACGCACTGATAGCAATATGTTAAGCAAGGAATAAGTATAAAGGAAAAATGATACATATATAAATTAAAAATTTCCAAAATTATGATTATGCTTTCGTCGCCAAATTTAATTTATGAGACTGCTTCACAAAGTCTAAGTAAAGTTCTGAATAAACTATTTGCAATTTATCTGATTTAGCAAAAGGAAAGAGAAATATCCCTCCTCATCCTCTCACTAGTCTGTCAAAGGTACATAGGTCTACATCTGAAATCTTCTAACTTGTTGGAAATGTCTATGGGCGATTTCTAGTGGTCGCTACCAAGTTTTTGTATTTTCACAGGCCACCTCTTTGGTTAATAACATATTGTTGACCAGTTATGTTGTCAGCGTGTATTTTGCAAACATATCTTACATTGGTTATCTGTGTGGGCCTAGCACAAATATTTGTGACGATCGCCTTCGTATCGTCATCGTCACTTATTTCAAAGTTGGCATGAGTTGAAAATCGAATAGTGGGTGTTCGATTTCCTGTAAAGATAATGTAATAACGTAATAAAATTGTCAGATAATAAGAAATCACTGAAATCATGATGCTTGGTTAGCTATTTTTAATGCTGAGAGATTAACTGTTACGGTATTAAACATTTTATCGTTAATCCTGTTTTATCGCATTTACTTATCTAATTCAGTACCGATTTTTGTGATACTTTATATAAAAAGGTTGCTAATTTGCAAGCAGTTCATTAATCTGATGTCAAACTACAGTCTTTCTTTTAATTTTCAGTGAGGTCTTGTTTCAAAAGTAGAGTCTATTTGCTGTACAAAGCTTTTACAATGCACTGCTAGAAAATTATAAAAATTGTTTTTCTTGCACTACTTTATATAATTACGCGAACGGTTTTAATTCGAATTACATTATGGTTAATCAGTCTCGACCATTACTTAATATACATGTATGTACATTTAGCCGACTTTCAGCGAAGAAATTCAAAGATATGAGAAGTTAGCCAACCCGCACTTGGCCCGCGTGGTTGACTATGGGCTAGTCTCCCCTAACCTAGGGTAGGCTCCGACCACATTAATGACCCGGAGGATCGAGGCGCTAGGCCTCCGAGTGGCCGTCAGCAAGACCGAGGCCCTTTGCTTTAAAGGGCCTAGGTGGAGGGTTCCTGCGGGGGCCACCCTCCGGGTCAACGGAGAAGAGGTCGGGGTCAGGGCCCGGATAAAATATCTGGGCCTTGTCCTTGACGGGGGTTGGCGCTTCGGCGATCACTTCCGAGCGCTGACCCCCCGGCTCGTGGGCGCGGCCTCAGCCCTGGCAAGGCTCCTCCCCAACCTTAGAGGTCCGGATGTACATGCGAGACTGCTGTACACCACGGTCATCAAGAGCATGGCCCTGTACGGTGCACCGATATGGGCAGACGCCCTCAACGCACCGAACAGGGCCCTCCTCCGCGGGCCGCAACGCATAGTTGCGGCGCGTGCTTGCCGGGTCTACCGTACGGTAGGCCACGCGGCGGCCTGCGTTTTGGCCGGCACCCCTCCGTGGGAAATAGAGGCGGGCGTACTGGCCGAAGCCTACTGTGCGCGGGCAACACAAAGAGCCCGGGGCAAAGTCCCGGCTCCAGAGGAGCTCTCCCGCGCCCGGGAGGCGAGGAAAAAGACGACGGTGGAGCTCTGGGCGAGTGGCCTAGCGCACGCCCAATACGGCGTGCGCACTATAGAGGCCATACGCCCACAGTTCCCGGAGTGGTGTGGGAGGAGCCAAGGCACGACACAGGTGCAGGTGTCCGGACATGGTTGTTTCGGGCGGTACCTGTGTCGGATCGGTAGGAAAGAGACGATGCGCTGCCACGGGAAGCGGGAGTCACGGAAGTAAGCTCACGCGTTTCCCGTGGCCCCGCCGTAACGCGTCAGAGGGCAGTCAGGTTTTAGTGGGTATTCCGGTCACCTACTGTGGCCGGCGAGTCCCACACTCCCTACGCCATTGCACAGCCCGGCGTAGGGGTGCGTAAATGCATTTCCTGACTATAAAAAAAAAAGGGTAGGCTCCGAGCCCCTGAGTGAGGACGTATAGTGAGTTAATGATTAAGATGATGATCATATTTACTATACACAGGATGTTTTGAATTTCCGCATTAACTTAGAATATCCTGAACGCATGGATACTTTTTCTGGCAATCGAAAGCGAATAGTTTAGATTATTAATTGTATATCTCTTTAACGGAGTCAACAAATGTATCTGGACGTAAATTTACGTATTTCTCGTATAACTAAAGTATATGAACGTCGTTGCTGTAGTATACTGCAACGACCACTATAGTGACTGCAACTTGACTTATCGTTCTGAAAAAGCTTTAATCAGGTTAATAGAGTATACATAGCGGTAGGAAAGACCGCGCGATGCGCTCTTGTCACGCTATCGTTGAGAAAAGGTGCTGCCTTATCTAATGTCATAGATCGAATAAGTGCTATTGCGTGAGGGTATCAATGTATGTTTTATTTTTTATAATATAATGTGGCAAACGAGCAAGTGACCAATCGAATACGTTTAAATAACGAAGCGTCCGTTTTTGTAGAATTGCAATTGCAGATGTGTAGTCAATCTTAAATCGGCAGTGGAGGAGACGTAAAGAAGATGATATATCTTTAATATGATATATATAATAGAAAAGGGTGGGAATGAAAAAAAGACTAGGCCAAATTTTAGTCTTTCTTCCATTACTATGAAATACATCAAATTTCCGCCTGTATTCTGTGTGGACATGGTATTGCACCGGTCGAAAGGATCATTCGTGCAGTGCTATTGCTGCAGTCTCTAATTAGTAGCTTTTCATTCTACACTACGGTATTAATTATAAAATGTAATTTGCTTACTGCAGCACTAGAGTCCTTCAAGAGAGATCCTTAGAATGGATTTAGTTTGAACAATTTAATCGTCTACTAAATTGACCGTTAAACGAAGCTTAGTTAGAGTAATTTCCAGTACAGCTGGACCAATTTTGACGGGATTTTCAGTGAGTGGTGCGGGTATAACTTTGGATGATATTTTTATTGTACTCCGCGCTGACGACGACGTCTCGGGCGCCCGAATGTTGATAAAATATAAAAAATACAAATGTTTCTTAATTTAAATTAATACTAATTAAATGGTATGGAGTAAGTATCATTACGATAATAAACTAATAAATAATCTTTATATGACAAGATTAGAAGTTATCTGTTTTTTTAGATAACTAATTATAGTGCCAACTGTTGACGAAAGTGTAATTTGGGGATAAATATTCCATTTTCGGAACACTTTTATTAATTCATATTATCATCCATCTGAATATCTTTGAAACAGTAAAGAGAACAATATGTGTCAACATAAATATTAAGACGGTGGAATTCCACGGTAAGTAAAACAAAATTTATGATCAGTCGTCGTTTATTAGGCCAATGTCTTCAATTTTTAGTACGGCCATCTGTCGCGAGTTCGCAGACCGTAAAGACCAGATCTGTAACAAAATGAAATGATGTAAGTATAAGAGCTTTTTACATCTGAAAAAGCGAGCATCTCTTGTATTTAGGTAGTATTCCGAATATCTCTGAAGTGGTTGCAACGGCACAGACAAATCAGTATCTCTTTTCACTTTGAGGAGGCAAGTGGATGAATCAAAAATGCAAAATTACTTTCACAGACAAATAAATGGATCAAGGATATTTATTTGTGTAGTTAGTTTTATGAACAACTTACCCAGATTTATTTATAATTCCATTGCCCATGTTAAGAGAGGCACCAGCACATTGAACATTTCTAGCTTCATTTAAATTATTGCATCTCCTTCCCACCAAGTGATTAGTTCGTACTGTCGACGCGAAGAGATCGTATGCACGGCTGTGGGAGCAAGTGCTGACCCAGCATCCCGGTTGTGCGTTTCGACCTCCATTGGGATAGAAGTCTGTGTTACCGATTGGGTCGAAGATGCCCAAGAGTCCACCATCGGTGTGGATGCATTCAACGTAGCCACCAGAGTTGCGGTTCAGAGCGTTTGAGTTACCTCCCCACCTGGGACCAGCGGGATCGAGACCTGACATCAAGAAATTCTTTTAGACAATTATGCGAACAAAATAAAATTGTTTGTGTGAAACATCCTTCATCTTCAACTCGCTATACGTCCCCACTGAGGGGCTCGGAGCCTACCCTAAGTTGCTTATTGCTTATAGAACATGATTATTGTATTTATTTACAACAGATTGCTTCTAATTAAAAGTTCTTATATCTATCTAATTATAAACATTTATAACGTCATGTAAATAACCATCGAGCAATAGATGTGATTTTTTATACAATTCACAAACTTCTGAATGAATTACTTGAGCACCGACCTGTAACACGTCTGGGTCTGCCTCCGGCAGTGCGCCCGGCATTTCCTACTACATGAGCGCCTAAACTGAAGCCTATCAAGTGGACATTGTTCCAGTTACCGCCAGCAGTGTTAATAAGCCAAACCAAGAAGTTGCCAAGGGCCTGTCCAACGCCGGGTACGCCGTTTGCAGCAGTAACGTAGTTCTTATTCGCTAGATCGCGCCAGTCTACAACAATCACGTTGCAGTCTTGAACTGCTAATAAAGCTGAGGTGATGAGAGGGTTCATGTTGGAATTTCCGTTGCTGTTCCAGCCGTGGACGACGACCTTCAGGGCTCGGTTGCGATCGTAATTGGAGTTAGTGACTGAGCCAGCATTTCCATTGCGAAGGATTTGGGCATTGTTGGGATTGCGTCTAGAATAAAAAAATGCATGTTTATATTTAAGTCAAAAAGTTGAGTAATGAGAGAAACGACATTCATGAACTTTTCGCATACTTGGGCCTATCATAAGATATTGATGATCTAAAGTAATCCTTGGTGGAGTATATGCGTATGCGTACAGTTTTAAGATTTTAAGGAATTTTGTGTTACGAATTGCTTAATTACACGACATACTTGCTATGAGGGGTATTTAGAAAATTACCTTGTAAATAGCCAGTATTGGTTGTTTGCACCATTTCTTCCATTCAAGACATCTTCATCAACTGGCTCTTCCAAATCGACTAGGTGTGGTACACCCTCCCCATCCGGTATCCAGATGTATCGACTTTCACCCTCTACATAGTGACTATTGTCCCCTGGGATCATAGATGGTGGTGCACTACTGCACACTGCAAGTTAAGGGATAACCTATAGCGAATCTTACACATTCCGGAATGCATTGTTTTTCATTACCAAGTAGATTTTAAGTGTAAAATTTATGGGAAGACTAACTTTTATAAATGTAAGCGATGTATGAAACTCTTTTCTAATTTAATAATTTATAAAAAAAATTAGCGTAAGCGTTGAGTTGGTAATTAGGTCAGGCATATTAGAAAAATATTTTTGCTATATTTAATGGCTCCAAAACAAAACAAAACAAAAAAGTAATGAGATTAAATGTGGATGGCTATAAAGGTAGAGGAAGACCAAAGAAAGTATGAATGGATTGTGTGAAAGAGGATTTGCGTCAGAAGGGGGTGAATTCAGATATGACTGCTGATAGAAATGTATAGAGGCCCAGGTAAATACTGTGCCGATAAGGGCAGGTTGATGGTATTTAATGGCTCCAGCGAGCAAGAGTTTTACTCATGCAAATTTCCATTTGGATCGATCCTGTCACATCTATGCCGAATCTTGTACTTGCAGGATATAGTGTGAGGCGATGATGATAATTTGCTAAGTAGTAACTTACCTGCAATAAGGGCGCAAACAATCACCAGAACCTTCATTGTTACTGTTTTGGCAGTTACAATCGCAGATTTGCGGTATTTATTTGGATTCATTATCGTAAGAACTCATTATCATCACGATCGTGCCTAATTATCTTATTTGATTATTTATGATTGATTTTTACAAGAGAATTAGACAGACGTCAGTTCATGCCTCCTTGTAGCTCCATTGATAGTAATAGATAGGACCTTCGCACTCAAGCTAACGTAATTTTTCGAAACCCAGGAATTTGGGTCCCTTACTGACTTACTCAATAGAATGTCATGGATTTTCGTACATAGGCGCGAGTAGCCTACGTTTTGTTCTTTAGCCTACAAAAAAGTCGTTCACAATCTGTTGGTGTAGATCATCGTTAGAAAAGTCGCTGCGATTGTCAATGTGGTGGAGCAAATCTATACAGTTGACACGTAGTCGCCATGCGGATGTAGACGACTCCCGTACCCCCGCCGAATTGACGTTGTGTGTCCGAACACAAGTGTGTGTGTGCACCACAAGATCCTCGCGGTTTAAGGATACAACATCAGTTTTGAAGATTTACGTTGCCTTGTGTTCGAAAGAGCTAAACAGAATACGCGATGAAAACATGGGGAGAATAATGGATTCTTCATCTGTAGAATCAATCCGGGTTCTTGAGGAATTATAATTTTCGTTAAAAATCTGTATGCATTTAGTGCATTATTTTCGATAAATACTAATTTCGTACGATCTTTCGAAGTGATGATCGTGTAAAGTAATTGCTAACTTAATTGGAAAATAAGACATTTAAAGCCAATATACCATTACCAATATTATGGATGCAGTAATAATAATACATAAGAGTAATAATACATAGAACAGCAGATACGAAATCTTTTTTACAACTAAATAAAATTCTTGAGCACCGACCGATCTTGTAACACGTCTGGGACTTCCTCCGGCGTTACCTACATACGTCGTGAGCGCCCGAACTGAAACCAACCAAGTGGACATTATTCCAATTACCGCCAGCAGTTATGATAAGCCAAACCAAGAAGTTGCCAAGGACCTGTCCAACGCCGGGTACGCCGTTTTCAGCAGTGATGTAGTACTTATTTGCTAGATCGCACCATTCCGCAAAAATCACGTTGCAGTCTTGAACAGCTAAGAAAGCTGAGGTGATGATAAAGCTAATGTTGGAATTGCCGTTGCTCTTCCAACCGTGGACGATGACCTTTAGACTATTGCGATCATAGTTGGCGCTACTGTCTGAGTTAGCATTGCCATGAACAAGAATTTGGCAATTTTTAGGATTACGCCTGGAAAAAAAAATAATACCAAATCTTTTTTTTTTGAGGAAATGAAGAAAATTGAGAAAAGTGTTTTTGTTCGTGTCGTACGGCAGTGGATCCACAAACAAAGCTTTAGAGACATGCTTCTAGATTCTAGAAGGTTCAAATAACGTTATGAAGTAATCTATAAGATGGCACCGAGCATATCAAAGCTCTGTCGTTAGATGTTTACAAAAGCTTACAAGGGAAGGCGTGACATAGGTGGGGGAAGTGCGAGGTGCTTTTCTTAATACTGAAAGACGCCAAATGTACTGCTAAACTAAATACAAGGTGTTTGTATTTTTAGGCTTCTTAGAAGCTTTCATTTGACAAATTTTAAAAAATTAGTCCAGCAGATGGTCATTCCGTATAAAAAACAACAAAGTACTTTACTTTCACCATTATCAGATGAGTTTTATACAATGTTTTATATTTTTACAGTATAAATTTTTAATGCTTTGATTTTTATTACTTTAAGTCTATTGTTTCCAAAACTTTATCACTTAATCCTTTAATATTTACCAGCGAAGATAATTTTCATGCGATTTTGATAACGAATATCTAACTTCCACCGGCATTAATTTTACGTGTAGATTATAATTTTTATCAATGTCACATAACTCATTATTATTAAGCTATTAGCGCCGCCATACACGGACTACATCACGGAGTCGGTACCGAAAACGATCACTATTGAGTGATCAGTATTTGAGCCACACACGAACTGCAATTACCAGTTGCTATTAAAAGTTCTGGCTGCACGGCGACAGCTGTATCAGTCAACCGCTGAACATCCCTTATTTCTTCGACAAAATGTGGACAATTCGCATCCAGCGACTTTATGTTTATTACAAGGCTAAGTCCTTCTAGAGCTAGGAAGGATGGCTTCAGCAGCATCTATTCGAAGATCTACCCTATGTAACATGTGAATTTCCATGTAATTTATAACTATGGTACTTGTCATTTAATTTAGCAAGGCAGGAACAAAAGTACTCCTCTGCTCGACGATATCAACTAGGTACTAGTGATGCAACGGAAGTGCCTTAGCGGAACCAGAAACGGAAACAGATGTCAAAAATAAATTTTAGCAGAAACGGAAACGGAAGCGGATGCGGAAACAGAAGTGTAAATAATATGAAAAAAAATATTTTCAAATATTTATTTTTTTGGTAAAAAACAGTTTGTATTCGTTTTTAATTTATTAAGGCATTGGATATCGGTGTCCTTTAGCCTTCAATGTATGTATTTTTACTGTGCTGCAATAAGTTAAAATACGTGTTGACAAACGGAGGCTTTTAAATATTAAAACTAACCTAAAAATTCACCGTAAAAAGTTTTGGCTCCCAGCTTTTACCTTTTTTATTTTGTAAACAGTGAATGTGTTAAGTATCAAATACACCAAATCTACATTAGTAAAATATATAATTATTAGGCGTCGGTGGCTTGTGGCACTTGACTTGCAATCTGCAGGGGCTGGGTTCGTATCCCGCCATGTACCAATTTGTTTTTCGATTTACAAATGTACATTTATCCGACGTTCTTACGGTGAAGGAAACCATAATGATGTTGCCTGCACATATCTGAGAAAAAATTCAATGATATGTGTGAAGTCAACCCGCTCTGGGCCTGTGTGGTTGACTATGGCCTAGTCACCCCTAATTTGGGGTAGGCTCCGAGCCCCTTAGTGGGGATGTATAGTGAGCTGATGATAATAATGATGATGATATATTACATGGTTATCACTTATTCAAAAGTACATTTAATAACTCGTAAGTATGAAATAGTCACATTTTGCCAGTTGTCAAATTTTATATGGACAACAACTAGACAGTTAACTCCAGCAAGAGAAACTGATTGTTTCAAACAGCAGCAGAAAATATTACGCGCTTAAATTCACAAAAAAAGTACGTGAACAAACAAATGCGACAAGTGCCGAAAGGCCGCACACGGACTGCGCGAATCGCGCCGCGCATTTGGATCTCTCAGCCGTCGTAAAGTTCCGTTTTATCTCCGTTATAAAAGTTGCGGAAACAGAAGCAGAAACGGATGTTGAAAAGCATGCGGAACTTCCGCACTTGCGGAAACGGAAACAGACATCCGTTGCATCACTACTAGGTACATCGTAATATTTTTATATATTTTTGCGTAAAATTGTTAATGCGCAGATAAAAATTTATCCAATAAACATTTGAATTTTTCCATTGTAATCAATTATTATCGAAATTTAATCCTAAACTGTTTTGATATGACGTAGCTTCGGGTTATCAGAGTTGCGATAATCACTACTAATAATTATAAAAAATGTAATTAAAAGGGTGTAACATATGGTGTATATTTCAACCGCTGGATATGTGAACAGTCACAGGTGAGCCCTGATCATCCTTCAAAACGATGCCAGAAATACTGCAGCTTGGCACTTAAAGACATTTAAATTTCCATAAAGTAGAAGCATCCTCATATCCAGAGTATTGTGAACTTAGAAGAAATTAATCCCACTTTAAGTAAACCATTTATTATTTACAACCCATTTATATTTTACACAGTTATTATTTGGACCCAAAACAAATTCAGTTTTGGGTCCAAATAATAAAAACTACTTAAGTAACAATCTCAGTATGAGCAAACAATTTAATGTATTGTGTACAAGTGTGTATCAATGGAAGTTCCTTAAATTTTAGTCTCTTACAAAGCGACTAAAACAATTGCTTAAAGTTTTTTTTTATATATTTATGTGGCAAACGAGCAAGCGGCCACCTGGATTCTCCGAAATGGTGAAGTGACCGCTGCCCATGGACATCTGCAATTGCAAATGTGTTGAAAAGTTGGGAAGGGAACGTGGACTAAAAATAGGTCTCTAGCACACACTCATCAGACTAAAGGCGTTAATGATTCCACTTCACGCCTGTCTTATGATCATGGTACTATTATGCCACCATTATAAGTATGCCACCTTATGATATAAAAAATCTGTTATTTATATTACAAAGGAAAATAACATTTAGTTCAGGTTATTTCTCACACGCTGTATACATTGGTGTCACTGGCAGGCTTTCGTTTGAATTATGTTCTCTTTTATTGCATTTCGTTTGTTTGCGTTTCTGCTTTTGGTTCAGTTGTTGTGTTGAATATTAAAATAGTTGAATAAAGGTATTTTACGAGAGATGTTGTTTATGTCATTTATTTTTATTTTAAAGTAACTTGTGTGATACTCAAGGAACTGTCAATGTTTACCGTACTTAATGTATTAATTAGAACGTAGTACATAATCACTATTACGTTATTATGGTTATGAAGTCGTTTTTTTATCAAGCGAATATTTAATGTGATAATGATTCGTGTTGGGTCGTGTTACACTATCGCGCTTATCGCTCACGTAGGACAACGGGTCATTATCACAGTACGCGGCATTTGTAAGAAGAAAACTCAAAAGCATATAATGTAAACATAATGCTTTGGTTAAGTATGCAATAAAGCTTCACAAAGCAGCTTTATACCAAAAATATAGTTTTGTTAGTACTCCCATTATATACAAATAAGTCTACTTAATTTCAGTGTAAAGCATAGACAATAGAATTGTTTATCTTACTTACCTCTTCTCACAACTCTTTAACTTTTCAACTTGTGTCGAGGTACTACAGTAACTTTAAATTAACTCCGTAAGTCAAGCACTAAAGTTATGTAGGTTTACAAAGTTCAAAACAAAAGAACTTTAAACTGTATACTTATAATAACTGTATTTCACAGACCTTCTGTATATTAAAGACTGAGAAGGGGGGAGGGGGGTTTCACGGGTATTTATGTAAGTTCATTTTATTATGATATCTTGTAGACTGAAGGGTTTTGGGATATGTGAATTGGTAGATTAATGTCGTGATCATGGCCGAAAATTCAATTTGTTTTTTTAGCTTACCTTAATTTGATCGTAAACGTGAGGTCAAACGGATGTACGAGACATTAAAATTGTACGCATTTTCTTATTGAAGTCAAGGATTTAGAAAACTCGAAGTATTTTCTACGTGACTTTAATATATTATTAAAATGAATGAAGATTTATTTGTCGACAGTCAGGTGACGTTGCTTATATTGATAAAATAAAAAAAATGTCTGAAAATCAGTATTTTATTTTTAAAAGTTGTATTTTTTACACAATGGATAGATTGAGAATTTTTAAAGGTTTTTTTTTCAGTAATATTTGTTTTAATGAATAACGGAAATATTGTCAATTTAAAATACATCTAAATTACTTATTTGAAATGAAAATTTACTGCAAAGGCAAAATTAGATAAGCAGATTATGTCGTAAAGTATAAAGTCTTAACGATTCTACCAAACCTACTAAGGATTTGCTTTTCAAAGTACTTTTCTTTTATTGCACATAAAAATTCATTTTAGGATTTGTATATTAAAATTTTCTTAGCCATTTTATGTTTTCAATTATATCAGGAGTAAGTTCTACAAAATCATAATTTTAGAATTTATTATACCCACATACACACATGTAGGAACTACGTTATGGTAAATAGACGCTTATTTGTAAATCTATATACATAAAAGAAAGTCGTGTTAGTTACACTATTTATAACTCAAGATCGGTCGAACTGATTTAGTTGAAAATTGATGGGGAGGTAGCTTAGAACTAGGAGACGGACATATGAACTTTTTTATCTTGTGTGCATTTTTTTTATTCCGCTAGGACGGAGTCGCGGGTAAAAGCTAGTTTTATAATAAAATGTTAAAGTAAAATTATTCATTATTCATAAACATTTTGTTATAATAATTGAAAATTATAACTTTGCTAAACTTAACTAATAGAGAATGAAATGTTTACATTGACAGCAAAAAGTTTCAATATAAACCAAACACAATTTATTATCTATTTTATATCTATATTGTTAGGACTGTTGAGGGTAGCCACACAAAAGGTTTTATAAGGACGCATGCGCTGCTGCTCAAGGCAGTCTCTTTCCATCCGTCATTGCGGAACGTCTGACATTTTTGTTTATTTACGTTCGGTTTGAGTTTATACTACAGCGAGGATTATTATGAAGTAGAGTTAAATTCATTATTTCGCTGTTAGTTTAATTCTTTTAAAATACTTTTGCATCAAATATCTTATAATATATTATACTTTCCTCTCATATACCGGATGACTGGTAGAGAATGCCTTTAGGCATTAAGTCCTCCTTGTACTTATAAAAGTGCTAAAGAATAAATAAATAAATAAATAAAAGAAAGTCGTGTTAGTTACACTATTTATAACTCAAGAACGGCTGAATCGATTTGACTGAAAATTGCTGGGCAGGTAGCTTAGAACCAGGAAACGGACATAGGATAATTTTTACCCCGTTTTCTATTTTTTATTCCGCGCGGACGGAGTCGCGGGTAAAAGGTAGTTTTATAATAGAATGTTAAAGTAAAATTATTCATTATTCAAAAACATTTTGTTATAATAATTGAAAATTATAACTTTGCTAAACTTAACTACTGGAGAATGAAATGTTTACATTGATAGCAAAAAGTTTCAATATAAACCAAACACAATTTATTATTTGTTATCTATTTTATTTAACTTATAAATCCTTATCCATAAATATAATGCTTCTAGAAGGTGTGTTTCATACAAGTTTGACATTTGATTGTAAGATTATTTTTGAAATGTCATAAGTGTGTGTGACACAAATATAGGTCACCAGTATCATTATACTCAGAACTTCCAGACTATGTTCTACGTCTGTGCCAAATCTTCAAGATCCGTTCCAGAGATATCTTAAAAAAAACATCATCCATCTAAATATTTGCATTTATAACATGAGTAAGAAGTAAGATTATTAACGGTATATTTAATTTTAATACATCTTATATCTTTTTTTTTACTATAAAGATATAAAAAGTTTAATTTGAAATTATTGTTATGTAAAAACTGAAAATAAATATTACTAAAGTAAAATTTACATTTGAAAGTTTTCACACACACATATGTTTCGCACAAGATTGTACCAGGTTGAATAATTCCCTCGATACAAGTTCCTTCGTAAATTCTGCTAAAGTTTAAAACATGCCTTGTGAATAACTTGAGAAATAATGTAAGGAATTCAAAACCTTACAATGGTTTGAAAAACCAAGATATATAATAATTTATTCAGTTAATAAAAGAAGTATTATAAAAAGCTACATATTTTAAATAAAAAAGCTATGAGCTTATTTTAAATGAAAAAAAAAATTAAGTGACTTTTTCTTAATATTATGTATAGATTTTGTCCTGACCTTTTGATTTATTTTGCTTAGTTTTTCCAATATAAATTTCGTATCTAGGTTTAATATACATAAAAAAAAAACTTGAGAGGTGTCAAGGGACACCCGGATGGAACGAAGTTCCTTTCGATTAATTAGTGAAGGAACCAATGTTTATTCTATGAATAAAAAACTTAAGTCTTCACAAGAAGTACATTTTATTTCTATGAATTTTCGTTATATATTGTCACGTCGTTGCCATGGTGAAGTAGCGCTCATTCGTCGTTAACATAATTACTATAGCAAAAAGTGTCGTGACAACTTTTCGTAAGAATTTTTTCCCTCTAGCCACCTTTCATAACGCTCGATAAGGGACTTCGTTCCAAAACCATAACTTTAGATAAATAGCAATAAAGAAAAGTGCGATGTTATTCGTTTGGCCGATTGGAGTCACAGAATCAATGGAAAACACCCGAAAAGTGCTAAATACTCGACACCTTGTAAGTACAATTTAAAATGCTAACGTCAGGTGTTTCCACACTCAAAGTACTTACTTATATTATAAACATATAGTCATCACTTTCATACCATATGAAAAAAAACAGAGACGACAATAAAAGTGATGTCGCAGTGAAATTTTACGATTAAATGCAATGTCATTGTAAATGATTGATTATTTTGTTTATTTCTTAGATTATTTTTCAATTATAATTTATCAACTGGTATTAAACACCCCACTCGGAATAAGTATGAATATATAATGTATAAAAATAATTTATTAATATGACATGTTTCACCATCATCATCATCACCTTCCTGACTTTCTCCCACTTATGTAGGGTCGGAACACCAAGTTTCCATCCTCCAAATCAATCTGTATGCCGTCATCTCCAATGTCACCCTCTTCTTGATCATGTCACCTTTCACGTAATTCATCCATCTCTTCCTAAGCCTACCTCTACCGGTGTACCCCTCATGGTCCACCATGCTAGGTGAAATGATAGATTCATTTAGACTTTGTGGGAGCTACCTGCTAACAAACAATAGTTCATGTCTTCGTCTAAGCTTTGGTGTTTATTGGAACGAAGTTCCTTATCGCGCGTTGTGAAAGGGGGCTAGACGGAAAAAATTCTTACGAAAAGTTGTCACGACACTTTTTGCTATAGACGAATGAGCGCTACTTCACCATGGCAACGACGTGACAATATATAACGAAAATTCATAGAAATAAAATGTACTTTTTGTGAAGACTTAAGTTTTTTATAGAACTTCGTTCCATCCGGGTGTCCCTTGACACCTCTCAAGTTTTTTATTTTTGTAAGATTGTCACACTCAAATAACCGAATTACCGAACCGGTGCGAGAGGCGCTGCTGTCGCGGTTAGTTCTGTAAAAGAACATGTAAAACCTTGAGGGTGAGAAAGTGGTGCAAAAGAAAAAAAAACTTGCCATGCAAGCTACAGTACGAAAATGATCTTGTGATACTTTTCTACGTTGACAGGGGGGGGGGCGCTGGTGTGCTGTATATTACATAATTTAGTTTGACTTATGACCGTTTCATCAATTTGACCGTAGGCGTTTCCCAAATTCCGTAACTCGTATAATGTTTAACAACTACTGAATTAGAAGTAATCAAATTAAATTAAAAAAAAAACATCGTAATTTAAGCAAGCCTTTCGTGTGCCAGGATTTTGTGAAATGGAAACCCCATACCTCTGTCTAATTCCCCGGATTATGTGTACATAAGTGTTCATGTACATTATATGGTAAGTGTTGGGTATATACATATACTCGTATAAGGAGATGGGTTACTCGTACAACACGATACTGAAAACTTATCTCGTCTACGTCTCCATTTTCCTCCATCCCGGATACGTCAAAGTGATCCCAATTTAAACTAACTAGTATAACTACAAATTCACAGCTCGAGGTGATTTTCAACAAACATTACGCCCAAGAGTCATACACTGAATTGGACCAACTTGAGCTATTAAATCCCACAAGCCTGTAATTATTTAGATTTGCTAGTACCCGTATAATTCCAATTCTATTGATCTTAGACATACTGATGAATTGGTTATTAAACTATGTGATTAGTATGAATACTTAGTGTCTTTAAACAAGTTTTTTTTGTAACATTATTAACACCAATCAGGAGTACAACAATACAACAAACAAACAACAAATACAACAACAATAATAAATGATTTAGAAAAAAACCGCACGAAACTGCGGTATTTAAAATTAGTAATTTAATAGGACTTCTGCAAAGCAATTTAGATAATTCCGACATGATAAAATCAGTATATGATTCTATAATTTTTTGTAATTAATTAATTCAAACAAGTTGTTATATTTGTTGTATATAATCATAAATGATTCCAGTAACATTAAGATCAGTGAATTTGTATTCTCGGAACGTTCACGAACGATATCTGAAAGGGTTTTCGGGATAATATATGCAGTCGTTTGCTCCACCCGCTAACCTTTCGGCACTTAGGTACAAGTCATATTTTATGGCTTTCCGAATTTCGACAGAATTATTAATCATAACTTTTGTTGCAAAAAAAATTTTAGCTATCTGAAAATTCAGAGATCATAGTTACGAATTTTAAATGTAGTTAACTAATAGTGTAATTGAAAATAAAAAAAAACTTGATAAAGTTTTTTTCTCCGAATACAAGTCAATCATATTGAATGTGAATATATAGGTACAACCTCAATTTAGCCATCTACAGAATTGAATCTATGTGTTTAAAAAATTAGATGATCATTTAAAAGAAAAGAAAAAGAGACGTCTATTTCTTCTTTATCCTTTGAGAGTTATTAATGACAAAGCTTTATAAAATTATGTGTAAAATTAATTAAAAGTATTTTTTTACCACCACATTTCTAATCGTTCTAAATAGAATTATTCGATTAAGATTAATATGAGCAATATTATATACTAAACAAAAAGGAAACTACATGTAATAAATAGTAGCCATCGAGCAAGTCACGTCAAACGTAGCCTACGTTTGCCTACGACTGCGTGTTTTGAGAACGGTCGAGTGGCCACATAAACGAAATTCCTTTGTAAGATTCATATATAAACTCATAATATAATGCTGCTGGTATTTTAATATCAAACTATGTAACATAAAGCTTTTAAAGCTCTGTATACATTAATCTACAGCTCATGTATACGTCTCCACCTAGAAGCTCGTAGCTTATCCATGTTAGGCCACCAAACCGGCCCAGTGCTGGTTGGTTGATTATGCTTTACCTATCACTTTACGATTATATACTTCTGTAATCAAGGCTTATTGCCTACTTTATATTATACCAGTACAGCGATCGAATCAAGCGCTGGATTATAACTGGAAATATAAAAACCCACATTGGAATAAACTGTGTTAGTTTATTTACACACACGATTGTGCTTAACACTGACGCAGAGGATTATATTCCATGCCAAATGTTTATATTATCACCGGTTTGCACAGACGCAACAAAAATATTGTTATCTCTGCCTTTTTGTAAGATATTGAGTGGGATGACAATATATTTATGCTTATGCTTCGATAGTGGATATGCAGTGTCGAGTTTCTTGATACGACTTACGACACACTCAAAATTACAAAAGTAATACATATATGAAATTGTCTTGCACATAAATATAATGTTTTTTATATTTATTACATGAATGTAGGGATAGTCTTAGCCATAACATCGTGTTTCAGTATTATATGAATCTTTTTTTATTTCAACATTGGAAATCCAGTGAAAAGGGACACGTGAAAGTGTATTTATTTATTTACAAAGAACGCTCCGCTTCTGGTCGACAGAATTTCGTCCGAAGTTCGTGATCGAAATGTAAAATGTTGAAAAATTTACATATCGGCTTGAAAGTTGTACTTTGTCACGTTTTCCATCACACTGGGGCTGAGGTGAAATGAGAGAACTTTACTTCTCTGTGGTTCGATTTTAAGTAAAGATTACACGCAGCATTCAATAGTCATGGAGTACTTCTTGTAAAAAGAATGATTTTGTATTCTTAAAGTTTTAACGAAAAGAAGAAAAAAAATGTGTATTTTTATACGTAACATGTCTACTGTGTAAACAAAGTTTGTAAATGATTAATTATTTAACTTCAGTAACAGCCTTAGACACTTCGCATGATAGTGTTGCTCTTGACATCTCAAATTAATTAATCACTTGGAGGGTTAGAAGAGTTTCAAATAAAGGAACAAATGGCGTCAACGGAGGGCCGCGATTCTAAAAAATATTCTTTTTTTAATTGTTCAATTAACTGTGAGCTTCTACTGTAGAATTCTTCTATTATATTCTATCTTCTATTAAAACATACTGTTGTTTCTGCCATCATTTTTGAAAAAACAGAGAAAAATATATTTGAATAATAGTGTTGCGGTTGCATCAATGTTGATGGGACTACGACGGCTATTGAGCGAGACATTCATTAGGTTTCAAATTACAAAAAAAAAAATATTACAGCTTATTCATGATCATCATCATCATCATCATCATCAGCTCACTATACGACCCCACCGCGGGGCACAGAGTCTACCCTAAGTTAGGGGTGACTAAACCATAGATAAATTTACACATAATATGTAAATCGAAACTCGAAAAACACATTGGGACATAGCGGGATTCGAACCCAGGACTTGCAGATTGTAAGTCAAGTGCTTAACCCCTGAGCCACCGACGCTCTATTGTTAATAAATATTTCATGAAGAAATAAAGTAATCAATTTATGTTTTCAGTTAAAAATATTTTAAAGTTTAAACGCCGACAACGTTTGGATATTAAACAAAAATTTTACTGGCACTATCTCATCTTTAAAATTGAAGCATTGAATCATAATACATGACCGGTCGTAAAATAAAATTGCTGTAATAAAAATTGTAGAAGAACTATGTTGGAGCTATTTCGTTGAACAAAAGGCCACTTTGTAGACTGTATGGAAGCTATCACTGCACTTTCATACATGCATCATACATTACATACAACCAAATTACATTTGTTAAGCTAATCCGCTCAGACAACTCATCGTAAAGTCTCATGTTTGCATTTATACAATGAAAGAACTGATTAATTCGTACAACTTGATTGAATGTACCCATTTATGGGACAAATGGGTGTTTTCCGTTGGGCCGACCGTTCAACCAAACACAGTATTACCTTTAGATTATTAATATTATTGTTTAAGCAGTTGTACAGGTAAAACACACAATTCCTCAATTTCTTTTTATTTATAAATTAAACCTGTATGCATGTAATAAGGAGCCTGTCTTTTGGTAGTATACATTTTTTTGCGAAAATAATGTTAATCTTGGATTTTCATTTAATGAAGATGTGATAAAAATATGTGTTCGTGGAGCTGTTGTGGCGGTTGAAACTCTTTAATTATTTTAAACTAGTTAATTTAAAGTTAATATCAAATGTTTTTTTTTAATAGATCGAATAATAACAGTACAATTACATAACGAACGCTAAAATTATATGGCGATTAATCATCTTGATTCAGATTGATGATTGATTGAAATAATTTATGGAACGATACGACCATTACCGTAATTTAGGTTCCAACATTCTAAAATTACAAAACAAGGTACGTTTCATACAAATTACTAAAACAAGAAACAAATGAGATTAAATCTTGATGGTAAAGGTAGAGGGGGACTGTAAAAAGTATGGATAGATTGCGTGAAGGATTTGCGTAAGAAAAGAGTGAATTCAGATTATTTATTTATTTATTTATAATACAATGATAACCTAAAATAGAACTATGTCCTACAAAATTATATAAAATAATTTGACTGTGGGATCAAAAATTTTAATTTAAATTAAAATTTAAATTAAAATTAATGTAAAATAAAAGTAAATAATTTATGATAATTAAAATTAAAATAAAGTTAAAGAAAGTATAATTAAATCAGTAATGAGTAAAGAAGATATTACGGCAGATAGAGATATATGTTAGAATGCTACATACTGTGTCTATCTTCTGCAGGAAATAGTAGACGATGCTTTTTATCTAATTGCCGTCAAAGAAGTTTCATTTTCATAAACTTCCTGAAGTATATTAAACATTAATGCTAGAGAAAGTTGTGAATATTAAAATCACAAACTTTGATATTAATTCTAATTGATGTAAGCACAAATTATCACAAAAGCAGATTAATAATGCCATTATCAATGTAGCAAAGTCCGACCAAGTTTGCGAGAAACTTAGGCGGTGGTTACTCATAATTGAATAACTTTATAAGATAGTATTGAACAAGCTTAAACGTCTTATCCAAACTCGATTCGTGATATTTATAAATCTATATTTACTTCGGTCTACATAAAAATAAACTGGCAGTGTATGTACGAGACCTTAATCAGATCATCTATAGTTAAATGAAATTAAGAATTTAACGTGGTAAATAAAGTCTAGAACCATCTTAGTCTAGTAAGACATAACCAAAACAAACAAATAATAAGTATATGTTTTTGAGACTATAAAATATTGTTTTCAAAAGTGATCTTAAAATGTGCGATGATTTTAATAATGAAATTTGGCATAAATGTTACTAATATAATAAATGCGAATGTTTGAATGGATGGATGGATGTTTGTTTGAAGGTATCTCCGGAACGGCTTAACGGATCTTGTTGAAATTTGGCACATATGTAGAACATACTTTGGAAGAACATATAGGCTACTATAAAGATCTATTTTTAATTCCGCGCGAGCGGAGTCGCGGGCAACAACTAGTATATTATAAATTCAAAATAAGAATTACTATATTGACAATGTAGATAAAAAAATACATTTCTCTTTTATAAATGGACAAGGTATTTAACAGCGGAGACGGCATGCAAAATGTCTTTGAAGATTTTGCTTTCTACCCAGAGAAGTTTAACAAAAGAGACATTAAGAAATTGCAATGCCTTATGTACTGTCTGGTTTGGACGATATTTAATTGGAACGAAAGTAATATGTGTTAACGTGCCTTGACTGGTTTGGGATGACCTTAAAAAACTTTTAAGGTTAGACATGCTACAAATTAAAAAATCTCGAATGTGACAAAAAGTTAGAAAATTGTAAATACGTTGCCAACCTTTTAATGGATACAGATGTACAGAAATAAGACAGTTCCCGTTCCTCTACTTGCTTATTAGAATAGGAAGGGCAAGACTAGAATTTCGTTGAGAAAAAAAGGTTAATGTTACAGATTTAATGTTGATATGTATTTACGACCCTTTCTTTAGGTTGTTTCCATTTATTCGACGTATAATACTATTTCTCTAAATTTTCTTCCAGCCGATGATACCAAAACACGCGAACTTTCAGAGTATAAATCTCGCAAACTTGTTCGAAAGTACATTATCGTTGGTCGTGTCGAGTGAACGTAGTGTGTGCTTTATTTTGTAACAAAAGATTTATCGGTAGACAGAAAAAAATGTTGGAAGATGAAAAGTCTTTTGTTATCCGATACAGGAGGTAGGATTTAACTTAAATGATATATATATATTTAGTTTCAATACAAACATATAAATGGATATGAGGAAAACCATTTTCCGGAAATAGCTAGTAGCGTAAAATGTGCAGTTTTCCTATGATGAAAATATTTCATGTTCAGATCGGAATTAAATAAAGTTGTATGTTACAGATTACAAACAATTATATAGACTTTTATTAAATTAAATTATTTTGATTAGAATTTCGCTGTTATAAATGTTTTCAGAAATACGATGATAATTTCCGGTTGGAAATTTGCCCAAGCTTCACAAGACATTGTTCAGAATTCATAAATTGAAATCAAGAATTTTCAAACTGAGCCACGAGAGCATCATTTAACAAATAATTGAAGAAAAGGCAATTTTTTAATTGACCTGAAACAGGATGTATAAAATTTGTTTAACAACAAAATGTATGTGAGCATAATATAATATCTAAGGATTGTAGCGGTTGGTTCTATGGATAGAATATTGAAGATTAGGTTTTATTAAAATGTTCGCCCAACGACGTCCATATCAATTTTATGCATGATATATAAATCTGCTTTTAGCATGTGATTTTAACAGCGCAGAAAATTTTGCTCACATTTATATTTCATGCACGTTCACAATCTCAGTGTTACTTTAGTTTGAGATATCTATTAGAATATTTTCACTTTAGTAAACTTAAATAAAACATATAAAAAGTGATACTAGAATTACTTCAAAGCAAAGTTTGTGTTAAGTATTTTTAAACCTTTGATTAAAATAGGTGTCAGGTCCAAAAAGTTATATTAACAAACTATATTGACTATATACTTTGAATTAGGAATGTTTAAGTACGTTTCTATATCTAATCCTCGTATATAAAATTCTCGTGTCACAGTTTTCGTTCCCGTACTCCTCCGAAGCGGCTTGACCGATTCTCATGAAATTTTGTGAGCATATTCAGTAGGTCTGAGAATCGGCCAAAATCTATTTTTCATTTTTTTTTAACTGCGCGCGAACGGAGTCGCGGGCGACAGCTAGTATACATATATATTGCTACTGACCCAACAGCGATAGCAGCGCCTCTTTCACTTGTTCAGACATCCTTGTTTAACTAAAGTTGCCATACGACAACGTATTAGCGTGTCCTTATTGTTCATTGAAATAAAGTTATCTTATGACATTAAATTTTACTGTTGTGAAATGAAATGTCGTAAGAGACTCTAATAATAATAATATATCAAAGTTAAAGACGCTCCAAGTAATAAAAGCGTAATAAAGTTATTTATCTATGGGAAAGTTACTTAGAAACTTACACGAAGTAGTTATTATTGTGTTACCAAAAGCTTATCGTGTGTATTCTTTGTTATCATTATAGTAGACATTAAAAATCTATACTTTTGTATTAATATTACTGGCAGTAGCCCGCGTGGAATTAAAAAATATCTACTTATAAATACAGCCTATGTTACCCGTGGATAGCTTCCCTACACTGAAAGGTTTTCTCAAATCGGTTCATCAGTTTCAAAAAGAAAAATCAAATATTGTCTCTTCTAATACTGTAAATGCAAATGTTTAGATGGATGGATGGATGGATATTTGTTCAAAGGTATCTCCAGAACGGCTCAACGGATCTTGATGAAATTTGGCAAAGATGTAGAATATATGAAAGAACACATAGGGTACTTATAAAGTTTTTTTTAATGCCGCGCCGACAGAGCCGCGGGTGACAGCTATATTAGTATAGATTATAACTGTATAACAATCTATGGAATTAATATAAAATATAAAACAAAACTATTTCTATCTTTCACAACATTTTCACAACTTTATTCTCAACTGTTTTATTTCTACTTCTATTATGCACGGCTTCACTTTACCGGCCAGTACGACCTCCTAGGCAGCTTACATCCTCTGCCGTACTACCAAGGAGGTTCTATGAGCATCAATACGCGTTATACATAAACTATGTAAATTTTATTGACATTGTTACACGTGTTAATTATATGGATTAATCCTAGCAATTAGAATATCAAATATCTAGACCACATATTATTTGGTTCAACAAATATAAATTGATTAGTTTGTTTTACTAACAGAACTGGATACATGTTAGTCGCCTATAGTTGCTGCGATAGCAAAGTATTAGGTAGTTTCAACAGTGGTAGATCCCGTAACAACAATATTTGTTGGGTGCACGAATTGGCCGGGTTGACCGGTGTAATACCACGACCACACAGAAGACAGGCGTGAAGTGGAAGCAATTCCGCGTTACATCTGATGAGTGTGGTACAGGAGGCCTAATTTTAGTCCTCTTTCCCTTTCCACCCTTTTCTTATTAGGAAAGGATGGGAAACAAGTATTGTCATTGTTCAGAATAAAGGGAACGGGGGCAAACCGATTACGTAAGGAAATACATGACAATAGAAATACAATCTTTGCCCGTCAGAAGTTGCTTCAAATCTGACGTGAAGATAGACCACATTTTCTTTCTCGTTTATCTCGCTCACCCACATTGAAATGGGTAGATTCGAAATTTAAATTATACAGATCAAAATTAGTTGCCGGGATTAAATAATTTATTAAAACTCATATGAACATTAAATTTTGTTTATTAAGAATCATCGAAATCACATACGCTCGGTACTGCAGTGATTGTTCCGTGGCCAAATTTAATTACTCTCCTGTTATTAATTTGAATGCTTTCATTAAATAAATAATTAAAATTGCATATGTTATGAATATAACAGCATAGAATAGGATAAACAAAAATTATCCCAAGTAGGGTTGGCGATAAGCAGACGGCCGGTCGTAAAAACTTAAGCCAAAACTTTAAAGTTTATGAAACTACGAGTATTTGTGCCGACCCCACGTGAGTGGGAAACGGCTACGGAGATACTGAGCCTACTATTAGCTTTCAAATGCAAATATCAGAACAATTTAAGGATAGCCATTTATTTCAAGTTAAAGATAAACTAAAGAAGAGTTTATAATCCGTCTTTTTATGTATAGAATATTTTAGTGAGATAACTTTCTAAAGTGACGGTGATCGATGTTGATGTATGGCGGGGCATTCTCGGCTTCGGCGTCGTCAAATCTTCGTGCATAGTCTGAGTCTCATTTCACTGGAGCGCATATTTACTTCTGTTACACATAGGGTTGCATGCTCTTCGAATTAGAACCAAATTTGAATTTGAATGGTTCATATTCGAGCTACAGGTTTGATATTTATTACGTTAGCTGTGTTATATAAGTAACTGGATTTAATCATGGAAGTCGTTTCTTTTTCTTTACTACCAGCTTTCGAATTTACAATTATAGAAAGTTAGAAGCTATGTCAAAAAATAGTTTAGGGCCTTCAACCGTCTTATCTCATCAAACGCTACAACGGTATTGTCATTTTGACAACATAAAAAACATCCTTGGATTTAAAGTGTGTAAGTGTGCAATTACACTGTCGGAAAACTTGTGTCAATCATGTTATCATTTTATACGTTATTTTCGACAGTGGAAACCCACGTTAATATAATTTTCGGTATCTCCATTATTGCAATGATATAACGAGGTAATGACAGATAGTTAATTATAGACATCGCAGATGATGGCTTCCGTTCTTTGATAAGTGCCGCAGCTAATTGACTGAAATGAATGGCTTTCACTTGAACATTATTTCAGTGTAACATGATCGATTAAATTTTATTAACCTAATTAACTGGTGTATGGGAAAGCCACATAAAGTATGAGAATGTTAAAGTCAAAATAATTTAACAACTACGTAGTTTAAAAAGGTTTTTTTTTAGTAGTAATATTTCTTTTTAATTAATAAAATAATCAACGTTTAAACATAATTTAAAATGTAAATAAAATTACTTAGATTGATTAAAAAGTTGGAATTTTCATTTTTAATTCTTCTTTTCTGATAACAAGATTAAAAATAAAGTTTAATTTTCCGTTTTAAAGCTATAAATAACATCGCAAAATTATTTTTCTTCGAGCAAACGTCTCAAGAAAGATTTCTAATTTCGACCTTAAACTAGATCTTGCGTAATAAAATATATCTTCTCATTTCGAATTCGTTTCATCGTGATCGAAAACGTGACCATGGAACGATTCAGAGACGACATGTAAATTGATGAATTTTATTATACTTGTCACGTTTACTCGCAGGAAATTCAGACGAAGTCCTTTGATATATTAATTGATAGCTTGTTATAGAGATACTGATATATTGTTACTTAATTAATTTTTTATTCATTTTTAACATGTCATGTAACTGAGAGCATCGGTGGCTCAGTTACTTGACTTGTAATCTGTAGGTCTTGTGTTCGAATCCCTTTATGTTTCAATGTATTTTTTGCAACCATATGTCTGCGAAAAAATTCATAGATATGTGTGAAGTCAACCAACTCGCACTGGGCTAATGTGGTTAACTATGGCCTAGTCACCCCTAATATAGAGTAGGCTTCGAGCCCCTCAGTATACTGAGTTGATATTGATGAAACGGAGCTTTAAGCTCGCTACACACCTTCGGTTTTAACTACAGCAACATTAACTTTAAATTATACAGTTAAAACTGAAAGGCAAAACTAAGAATTGTACAGTTTAACTGGCAGTTCAAATTTTGTTTGCACACGTACAATTTAACTGTACAATTATTCTTCACTCAACTTTAACTGCACTTTTTTAACTGCGTATTTAATGAGAAGCTGGGCAGTTGTGTAGCGGGTTTAACAGACATAGCTTCACTGATCGTTCAAATAGGTACTGACGGCGATTAGTTAATAAAAAACAATATATAAATATTGATCTACAATTCTCTATGTTTGCATGAATATTTTTTTTTACTCTTGTCTACTTCATTTTGGCTAACAATAAAAGAACAGGCCTCGTTTTTACGGTAAAATGAACAAAGTTCAAATGAATATTTGATGTGCTCGCTTTTTAGGCTACTACTAAATTTGCGATTCGAATATATCTGGATGTCAGAAGTCGACGGAGCATACTAAAGAAATCTGAATATACGATATAATGAAACAGAGCTATCCTAAGAAAAAAATGTTAAGGAGGTTAAAATGTTAATGGTTTATAATATTATTTTTGTTATATAACGATAATAATTGACCTTGAAGTACCCTTTAAGGTCATTTTTCGAAGATTAAAAAAAAATAGTTTATTTTGCACTTCAAATTCGTTCTTTTTCGATAATTGTTTTTATTTTTAATTGAAGAAAACAAATTAAACAAAGGTCAAGATAGAAAATATATTTCTGGAAAAGTCTAGCCTCTAAGTTAAACTTCTCGCTAAAAATAACTCTAAAATAATTTTCATATTCTAATGAATTCGTCTTCTCAAACATTTGTCTTTATATTGAAAAAAAAAGAACATTAAGGCTTTCCATTTCTTAAACAAAACTTCTCATTAAATACGAAATTGTTTATTTTCTCTAGAGACCCAACGAGTTTACCTTTCATTTTGACGGAATTCTAAGGCCCATAGTGTTTGTTTAGCACCTAAGAGAACATTCACAATTTACATTGGCAGGTGAAGTGTTGAACAACCTTATGTACCATGCCCTATGTAATCTAACACGGGGAAGGAAAGGATTTAGTAATTTTGTTTTAAATTCCAAGATCATTTGATTGCATTTTATTAAAAAAGGCCTACAAAATTTTGCATGTATGGATAGTAAGTTTTCTTTTTTTATATTCATGTACCTTGATCTTAATTACAACTACTTATCAATCAAGTATCTGTATATATTAGTAAAAATTGAGTTTTTGTATGTAATGTCGAGAAAAAAATATATTCCGTACACGAGTTGTATTTGGGATGTTTTGTAGGGGAGTTTGCAAATGTACCCGGGAATATAGTATATAGCTAGCTATTTTTTTATATAATATTATTCCGCGCTGACGATTCGCAGGCGTCAGCTAGTGATATATATTTTTATAATGTCAAAAATGTATTCAAATAAATCTTTATCTTTTATTCGCAGAACCATGAAAACAAAATAAATGTTACATAGAAAAATAGAAACTGAAGACGTATGACGTCATAGCGGTGTGTTTGTACATACGTGCGAAAACATCCATCAGTCATTCTGGTAAAAAAGGAGATACTTAACAAGTAATGTACATTTATATTAACTAATTAGTCCGAGCTATTTCCTGAGCAGGCATTAGAAATTCCAAGCGACCGCAAGCTTGCCGCATAATTTAATTAAGCCCGACCTTGTATTATTAATTATCGTATATCCATGTACACTATTGCATTCTTATAACAACCACACGAATTCATTTTTTTTATAATTTAAAGATGGAAGCTAATCTCTTATGAGTTGTCTGTTATTTTTTTTTAATTTGATAATAATCACATGTTTTATTAGAGATACTAGTTGGTGTCCAAAACGTCGTCCTTGCAAATATTAAATGCAATAAAAAACAAGTTACGGCTTTATTTTTACTTTTCTTTTTTCTTTAAAAGCCTCCCTTTCTTTACGCATTTAGAGGAAGATGTCTCAAATGACGATAGTTTAGAGGACGAAATATGTGTATAATAAAAAAAATCGTTGGAGATGTAACAAATAGTACGAACCGCTGGTTGATTTATTTTCTTCAGGGAAATAACTTTTTTTACCGGTCTAAATTGTTGGCGTGTAATTTTATATGTTTTAAGTACCATTGTGATTGTCTGGAGTGAGGTGTTCACATTCATCTATTGATTGTTATGGGATATATTTAGATTTTTTAACAAAAAAATCTTATTATTAATAAAAAAATCTATATTCAGTATTAATTAAATAGCTCATATATGATAGATACTACAGTAAAAATAATTTACATAAATTTGTATTTGCGCTTATCTATTTATCAGGGTTGTACTCGGCGATTTATCTTATCAGCTTGTAATCGCCAAATGTTTGCCAATATCGTGTTTAGTTAACTACTGTCACATCGAAAGTTGCACAAAATTAATTAATATAATTTGATTCAAATCGTTTTAATTTATCTATAAAGATAAAAAGGTAAAAATAACCTTCTTAAAGAAGAAGGTTAAGGATCCAGTAAAAAATAATAATATTTGATACGATAATACTCGTAGATATTGAACATGAAGTTATTAACATAATTTTATTTTTAATGTTTAAAAAAAATAGATAATATAGAAAAAGCAGGGGTAGAATTGGATACAAATGGGATATATTATAACCGAGACGTAGTAAAAATCATTAAACGTAGACTTAATGATTAATAACAAAGTAATTTGCAGAGTTAGAGTCTGCACAGCATTAGCTGATGCACAAAAGGCCTGCTTGACCGATGCAAAAACTACGACCACACAGAAGACACGAATTTAATGTACTCGTATTTCCACATTTCGTTCGATGACTTTTTGCGGTGGGCAATTTCAATCCTTCTTCCCCTTTCCACGTTCTTTTAAGATAAGAATTGAAAGGGAAGTAGATTTAGCAGAGAAGGGGACGCAAAGGTAAGGGAAATATGCTCTTTCTGTGCAACCTGTCCTTTATGACTTTTAGGTATTAAATCTGAATTGAAGTCTATGAGAATTTATATTTTTTTAATTAATTCAAAGATAAAACAGCCGCTACAACTTCAAAATTCCAACTGCATTGGTTTACCAATGCTACATTTAAATTCTTGACTGCATTGGTTTTGGATTTCTAAACCAATTCGGTGTAATTAAAATCTTGCTAATATTTTAAAAAGACATTACTCGTAGAATAAATTTTCAGTACCAAAAATTCGTAAAAATATGTATCTCTCACAATTTCATCGTTTTCTTTTGTCCAAATATTTCACCTGAAAAAAAAAAAAACTGTCATTGATTAATGACAGTTTTTTTTAATATTTAGAAACTTAAAAACGCCTGACATATTGCAACAAACCAAATAGCTCTTAACATTTTGTAGGCGTGTGATTTGATTCTTCATTTAAGCGCCAAAACTAATTACAGGCTTTATGTTAGGGCTGGCTCGAGGGAAATTATGATATACTCCGAAGCGGCTACGATCTCGTTCACATGAAACGTTACATTTAAATATATTTAATTTAAAGTTTTAATTTATACAGTTCCAAATTTATTTACATATAAATTGTTATGAAGCTATTTTGGTATTACAAATTTATTCGCCGCACAAGATTAATTCAACTTCATTTTTATATTAAGGGTCCGCGTCGACTAAATCAAGAGCAATCTCCTAGAATGATTAGAAATGGAAATCTTGATAGACTTCATTCGGAGTTTTTTTTTTTTATATTAGCTATATACCTATCGCCCAATGCTGGGCGTGGGCGTCCCTAAATTAGTTTAGGATTAGTTAAGTTACGTACATTCGTCCTCTAAAATGAACATCACACATGTACATATAGTATTAGTATTATTTATTTCTTACTTTTTATTATAGAATACTTAGAACGGTTGCGAGCGCGCTTTAGTTAATGCAGCATATATTTCACTTACAGAGAGCTCGCTTTAAAAACGTTCGCTTTTACGTGAAAATATCGGTGTTTGTTAAAATACCACATTACACTCTTATACTTTTAATGCTGGATTTAATAATACTGTGACGTTCCACTACTGAAAGTACATACAAAAACGTGAGTAATCTGTGTCTTTTAACTAATATGAGAGAAATAAGATCTTTTTTTTTATTACCCTAATGACAAGAGAGGAATGTATTTTTCCGCGCATGTAAGTTTATTTCTATGTGTGTGGGTTATGTTTGTATGAATGTAAATTACATTGTGACGCCCTTTTTTATCGAGGGGGAAATCTTCTTAAATATACTCTGCCTTTTCGGGGCAAAGACAGGGTTTTATGTGAGATTTCAACTCACTAAAACCCCCTCGGTTGTCATCCTCATGTGCGATTGCGAAGGACCCGGGATCTCGAATGAAACGCACCGGGACCCTCCATATGTAGCTTCTGCACTACCCCAGGATATACTTCGTCGCGCCTTCAAACAATTGGTGACACGGACATTGTGACTACTATTCTACTTAATTTTTTTTTTGTAAAGGTAACCAGCGCAGGGGCAGTTTAGTCTTTCCCTGCTTCGCTGAGCTGGCTCTCTTTTGCCATATTGTACCAAGTTTGTGCTTTGTATGTGTGTTAGTGTTTTTTTTTTGGTTTTTTATTCCTTGTAGGGCAATAAATGTTTATTTCTTTCCTTCTAATATACAATTAAATTTATGGTCTGTTAAAATATAATTTGGTAACCTTTTTCCCTTAGTTATTCGCGAAAGATATTTACGAGTTAATAAACAATTTATCATTTTTATCACCTTACAAACATTTCAAAAGCCATTAAATCCCATGAAAGAATTTAAACAATGTGTGGATGTTTACCTACAGTAATTGTATTGCGAAGTTTAGCCATTACTTTGTTATAATTGGAAATTTAAAATTCTTTAATCGGAATTCTGTTAATCGATTTTAAAATTATTTATTCGAAATTCTGTCAATCGATTTTTAAATGAGAGAATGATTGGAAAATTATTCATGGATTCAACAGTTCATTTCGACAGCAGTGGTTTTTGGTGCTGAAATGACATTTTTGCAATGCCATGCGTGATTTTTGCAATTGTAAGTAATTCGTGTGTAGTCTACCTTAAGTGATTGATCGATCAATTGGACAATGACAGAAGTATTACAGATATGAAGGTCTGAAGTCTAGATTTATTTTAAAAAGAGAAAAAATCGTTGACTCTTCACTTTGTCATCGCGTTATTTTCGGAATCCGATGTTACATTTGGAGTTGTATTTTTTTTATTACAGTTTTAAGTTTTACTTTTATGTTGTGATTTTAATTAGACTTTTCACGTTAAAAACGTATTACGAATATTAGCCATTTGTAAACTCACGTTTAGTTTTTTTATAAGAGACGGGGCGCAAACGAGTGACGGTAACACTAAGGTGACACTGAGGATATCCGCAACACCAGAAGAACTGCGGAGCGTTGCCGGCCTTTAAGGAAATGGTTTGGTGTCTCGGTGGTTGCAGATCAATTTCAGACCCGTCTTTTTAGAATGAGTTATAATTATTCTGGATTCGTACTTGTATTACAAATTGCACTAGTCAGTGCTGTCACGGGACTTAAGTCGGTTTGAGTTGTTTTAATTATTTTATAATAATATTTCGCAAAAGTTAAAATATAATTTTTCACTTTTTTTCATCTTATGATGTAATTAGTTATTAAGTTGGATAATAATTTTATTAGAAATTTCACCCTTCAAATGTCACATCTAAATGAACGCTATTCGCAATTTCGATGAATTTCGCTTCGACAGATTCGTCTTGAAACGTCCTCGATTTAAAAATTGTGGTTTCTGCGAAATTTCATCCCCCCCCTCCCCTCTCAGCCCCCCCCCCCCTCTACTCCGATAACTGAATTTAAAACAGGATTCGTTACATAAAATATTCATTTATGTGCGATCATTTCAACGAAATATGTTTTATTTATATTCTTATCTTGTCTGGCCATTTTTGATTCGTTGGAATTTACGTAACAAGAAAGAAGAAAAAAAAATAAAGTCACACAAAATGACCTATCTGATCTCAAAGATCTATCTGTAACATCGCAGTTTTCCTTTTCATAATTACTAACTGTAAACGCGGTAATGCAAGGGTTCTTATAGTTGGTCGTTGCACGGTGGGACGAGTACAAAACTGCGGGAATACGATAATTGAGGCAGTTCTGCTAGAGGAAGGAAGCACAGTACCTTGTCTCTTTTCACCGGTCTTCTCCTGCTTCTGGACACCTCCAGCACGAACCCGCACTCACTTTAAAGACTTTTTCGAATAAAAAGTTGCGGAGCGGCACACGCACAACGACGACGATTTCAGCCATTATAACTTTCAAAAACGCGCGATTGCGGGGCGCGTCCTTCTCGCTCACCTGTACTGTGCGGGAAAAGGACGGGAAAGGATGCAACGACCAAACGTAAAAACGGCGTAACCACTAACCATAATCTTACTAATATTATAAATGTTTAGATGGATGGATGTTTGTTTGAAGGTATCTCAGGAAGGCTCAACGAATCTTGATGAAATTTGTCACAGATGTAGAACATAGTCTGGAAGAACACATAGGCTACTTATTATTTTTAATTCCACGTAAATTGAGTCGCGAGCATCTAGTATTTCATAAATAACATAAAATTATAGTTTTATAAAACAGAACTAAGAACCTAAAAATAATAGTATGGTAGTAGACCTTGATGGAAAAAGAGATGAAAATGATAAGAAAATAAAACAACTTTCATATTAATCTTAATGTGCCCCTATAAAGTTAAGACTCGTTTAACGTAAATCCGATTGAGTGAAATTTAATTTTATTAAATCCCCGTTTTCATTGAAAAAAGCTATGCGAGCAAAAACTTAATGAACGAATTCTTTTTAAACGTTTAGCAAGATTGTGAAAGTATATAGAAATGGTAGGCTTCTGTAATATAATTCTAACAAATATATTTATAATCTATTCCGTACTTTAAAAATAACATTAAAAAAAACAAATGATTGAGTCTCTGCACTGCACAGTAACACTTGAAAGTTCCTGATGAAATATTTTTTATGACAGACAAAATAATGATGATGATGATGATGATGATGACCACAAATACAACAACTGTATTGCAAAAAGCAAAATTATAAACACGTACGACAGGTATAAATTGTTCTACTCCAAAAAATACAGTTCAGACCAAGACTTTTTGTTAAACAGGTGTTTTAACCCTTTGACCGCCAATAGTAAATTATATATTCATACTAGCTGTCGCCCGCGAACGAGATGTTCGCCGATTCTCATAGATACCGGATAAGCACAAAAAATTTCATCAAAATCTTTCGTTCGTTTCGGAGGAGTACGGTGACGAAAACAGTGACACGAGAATTTTATATATTAGATTTAATTTTTATCATTTTTTCTAGTAATGGCTAATATCAGCATGCGATAAATTTAAAAACTGTCTAAGAATTTATTGTCCCATGAAGCAATACTATAGAAATGATCCTATGAAGTTACTATAGAAATGATCTTAAGTATTTATGCTCCGGCTCATAATGCCTGCAATGACAGACAATACATTTTTTAATAGACACGTTAATAACATATAACTTACACATACTTAATCCAATTTCTACTTTAAAGCCCGCTCGTGGGCCCTTACTTAAAGTGAGTGGGATAGAGATTATGGTATCTGAGGCCTAATTTAACTGGTACCGGAGGCCTAATTTTAGTCCTCTTTCCCTTCCCACCCTTTTGGATTTGGCGGAAGAGGGGACGCACAGGAAGGAGAAATATCCTCTTTCTGTGCGTCCCCTTCTCCGTTATGATATGAAAAAAAATATTTTGTGGTCGCGGCCCCCGTCAAGTAGGGCATGAAACTAGTCGGTGCCGACACCGGATCGGAGTTTACGTGAGTGTAGCGGTTTTTATTAAGCTCACGAAAGTTTAAACAATTTAAGATGTAACTTAATTAAAATTCTTCTTACTCTCATTAAAGTTTTTAATTCAAGTAAGTATTCGACAACTACTTAGACAATGGTTTATTATCAGAGGCATTAAAACTTCGCTTTTCCATGACGACCTAACTTCAGGTACTTATTTGTTCACTAAGCTGTTCAAGTAATTCTACTTTGCACTTGATATTTTACATAAACCGATTAATCGTGAGTTTTTAAGACCAAAATCTTTGTATAAAACGTATCGTCATCTCGTACATTATCTTTTGAAAAAAAAAAGAGATAACAACATGTTTTAAGCTGTTAAAACCACGCATGTCGAACCGAGGTACACAATTAATCTTCTGAATTTTGTAGAACAAACATAGTTTTAAGGAATAAAAAGTATTTATGAATTAATAACTGTCGCCGGCGACTCTATCATCTAACCTATTTAAATAAAAAAACAGTTAATAAGTAGCCCATGTGTTCTTCCAGACTATGCCAAATTCGGCCTCTATGCCAAATTTCATCGATATCCATGCAGACGTTCTGGAGTTACCTTGAAACAAACACAGTATTACAGTGGTAGATTACGCAACAGCAATATTTGTTGGGTGCCGGATAGACCGGTGCAATACCACGACCACACAGAAGACAGGCGTGAAGTGGAAGCAATTCCATGTTTCGTCTGATGAGTGTGGTGCCGGAGGTCTCATCCACGTTACCCTCCCACCCTTTTCTTATAAGGAAAGTATGGAAAGGAGAAGTGGCTTTGATGGAGGAGGGGACGCACAGGAAGAGGATATATCATCGATTAAAGGTAGACAACGCGTCTTAAATTGCGGATGTCTATGGGCAGCGGTCGGTTCGCTGATTAGGCGGACTCAGGTGACCGCTTGTTCGTTTGACACCTTATGATTTACAAAAAACATCCATTCATCCATCCATCTATCCATCTACCTATATACATCTAAACATTCGCATCTATCATATTAGTAAGATTAGAAAATTAATTAAAATTTCTTATTTAGAGTTAAAGAAAAATTATTGAGGTCTTGGATTTATATTTTATATTTTCGGTGTCTTGATTACTTTCGTAATAACAAACCAGATAAGGATAAATTGCGGCTTTGATCCCGTGTTTGTGGTTTGCCGCTTGAATTTCTAATAAAGCGTGGATCACACTGACGCCAGGTTGCTACTTATTTTTACTGATTACAGGGTTTTTATTAATATAACCCCACGCTTTAAGTGTTGGTTGAATTTTTATATTTTCTAGCTTTAGCCCATGATTTCGTCCGTGCGGTTTAAAAACAAAACTGAGTATATACACGTGTTAGATACACACTTTAGCATTTATAATATAATGAAGCGTAGTAAGATTAGTTTTTATGCCATAACAGATAATAAAAGTAGAGGAAGAAAATTAGTTTTAGTTGGAAATATATCAATAGGCGACTTAATACATTTTCATCATCATAATGTAGTAATAAATTGATAAAAACGTAGGCGAGTAGAAGAGTTAGTGTCCGCCTACGCATACGCATACTGCCTACGCATACTCCCCGCAATATGCGTAGGCATTCACTCGGATTATAAAAGGCAGCGATTATAAATTTTACCACCAAAACAATTATGACAAGTATAAACACGTTTTATTTTTACAAAATCTGTTGTTATTTTAATAAGATAGTTTTTAATAAATAAAATCGAAATGTAATGAACGGGACGGGGCAGCACAGGCGACTTTTGCGATCTCTTGTGTCGAAGGTCAAGACCCACTTTGGGTCGCTGAGCTAGCGGACAAAGTGTTGAACGTTTTGCAACATATTAATATTAAAAATGACAATAGATGTATATTATCTTCATAATTCTCATAGAAAACTTTACAGTGGGTTTCGTAGACTAAATCAGATAATACCAGGGATGACGATATGTTTTTATATATATTTTGGTCTCAGAAACCCACGGATAGTCATATATTCACCTAACTACCTAATAGGGACTAAAAACAAGAGATAAGCTGACGCGCATCAATCAAGAGTTAAAAGCAATCGTTAACGTTGTTTGAGCCAATGGCGTTACGACCGAGCAGTTGTCAAGGTTGGGCTATCTGTCAATGTCAAAAGATGTTTCATCCCTTATTATTCAATGCGCATTGGAATTTCATGTATCATTGACAACTTCGATTGACATTTACAGCTCTTACCTTCCATTAATTAAAACGAAACATTGGATTTTTTGAGTTAGTTTTATAACTGTGACAATTAAATAATTATATTAATGAATTGTTTTGAATTATAGGTTAACAATGTAGACTCAAAGTTACGGTTAGATTGGGTTTATTAGATAATATTTTGTTTGAAATTTAAGAGTTTTAGTTTTTTTATTATTATAAGGTGGTAAACAAGCAAGCATCTTATTGATTCGCCAAAACAGCAAAGAGACCACTACCCACAGAACCCGCAATTATCTATCTTTAATCGATAGAAGGGGGGACGCGCAGGAAGAGAATATTTCCCTTTCCCATACTTTCCTTATAAGAAAAGGCTGGGAAAAGGCAATGGGCCAAAATTAGGCCTCCGGCACCATAATCATCGGGCGAAACGCGGAATAGCCTCCACTTGACGTCTGTCTTCTGTGTGGTTGTGGTGTTACACCGGGCGAGCTGACCAATTCGTGCATCAGAAGTTGTTGCTGGCGACTACCGCTGTTAATTAAGTTTAATAATTAAGTACTGTTATTTTAAAATCTACGTATTAATAAATAAGTAATTCACACATCACGTTATTAACGCGTTTTACATTCGATTTCCATTTAATTCTATTTTTGTTTCGTTTCGCGTAAATCCTCTTAAAGCGTAACAAAGTACAAATTCTTTCAAAAGATACAAAAGAAAGAAATCTCTTAGTTGTTGTTTCTTTACTTAAAGCAAGACTGAACAGAAATTTATACAATATGATTCAACGAAATGTGTTTGTAAGTTTTGAAAGAACGTTTCTTTCGGTATTTTTTTCTTTTTAGCACGAACCCGAAGCGTCTGTCTGAATCGCTCGTTTGCTTTTGTCGCCAGTTTTTTTTATATAACAGTAGTTCTAAATACTAGTATTTTACTCAAACAGTACAGTTGGATTTGATGAAAAATTCTTGATGTTTTATTTTCATTCCAATAACTGGATTTTTCTAGACTGACAAATGTAATATTTTTCGTGGGTTATTTAACATCTACAATGCATGTCTACGTTAAGCTTTGCATGACGGTTTAGATTAGACCTCTCATACACAACTGCGTACATTTCACAAAACCTTTAACTGTGTATTTCAGTTATGCTTTCATGGGTAATACCTTCGTGTAAATACTAATGTGTGTAACACAAAAATCTTAGGCGAAAGCATAACACTCCTGTCAGTCGAGAAAAAAGGACATGTCACGTAAATTGAATTATGTTGGCTTGTGAAAGTCGGGTAATTGACTCAACGGAGCTAAAGAATGATTTAAGAACAAATAAATTTTCTGTTGGAATAATTTACTAAGCATTGGCCATCTTATGTGCGAAACGTAGAGAATTATGTACTGAATCATACATAAGACATACAACAATGTTATTTGAGCCAATAAGATTATGGTTATTAGGTCATAAGAGAAATACGTGCCATGATAATGTGTCATCAAAAGAATTCAAATTTTTGTGTTCTCATTTTTATAAAAATGCCGCTAGTGTTTTTCAGATGATTACTGTAAGATATGGTTCTAGTTTGGAATAATATTAATTTAAATATAATAATTATTTTAAATATAATATTAATTTGGAATATTTTTAATTAAATTTGTTTATTTTTTGTTACTTCATTGAAAGTTTTGTGCTTTAGGCGGTCAGTGACTATAAGTTTTTTAGTGCTCAAGAGCAACGCCGTTAAAACTTAAAACAGTTTTTATACTTCAGTAAGTTAATTCATCTAAATCACTTCAAACATCTTCATAAAAGAATAGATTAAAAACGCTTAATTGTGTTTATTTGAATCTATTCCGATTGAAAACAAATGTTGTGTAGTTCATGAAGGGAATCAAAAGAAACATGACAAGGGTAATAACAATTTTAGCTGTTAAGCTTACACTTAAAGACTCAGCGTTCGCTAACAGAGATACCGAAGCTCCAGTCCTAGTTCCTTTTCCGTAGCATGCTATATAAAAAACTACTGGTGCAAAAAAATTAAATATTAGGTCCTTACATATGAAATTGGCGTTTTTCGTACTGGCCACTTTAATCACGAATTTCTCCTCTTTGGTAAGGAATTCCAAATTCAAATTTGTACAGCTATAGACTCATGTATTTGTGGTTCGATGACCGTCATTCATTTGTTTTTTTTTCTTCTGTTTTTTTTCTGTTTGCGTCACTCATTTTACAAAATGGAAAACTTAAAATATCGCATTATTTACGAGTACGAGTTCCGCCGTGGCACTAGTGCTGCGGAAACGACTCGAAGGGTGAATGATGTGTATGGCGGTCGTGTTGCAAAAGAAAACACAGTTCGTTTTTGGTTCCAACGTTTTCGTTCTGGAAATTTCGATCTGCAGAACGAGCCCCGTGGACGGCCTGAGACTCAAGTTGATAATGAAGAGTTGAAGGCTATTGTGGAAGCGGATCCATCGCAAACCACGTCCGAGTTAGCTGCAGGCTGCGATGTTAGTGATAAAACTGTTTTAATTCACTTGAAGCAAATTGGGAAGATTAAAAAGCTTGAAAGGTGGGTACCTCACGAATTGACTGAAGCTAACCGGCAAACGCGCGTCGACTGTTGCGTTACATTACTAAACCGGCACAATAATGAAGGTATTTTAAACCGAATCATTACCTGTGATGAAAAATGGGTTCTTTACGATAATCGGAAGCGCTCAGCGCAATGGTTGGATCCTGGCCAGCCAGCCAAATCCTGCCCCAAGCGAAAATTAACCCCAAAAAAGTTACTTGTAAGCGTTTGGTGGACTAGTGCCGGTATTGTTCATTACAGTTTTCTCAAATCTGGCCAGACTATTACGGCTGATGTCTATTGTCAGCAATTGCAAACCATGATGGAAAAGCTAGCGGCTAAACAACCTAGGCTGGTCAATCGCTCCACGCCACTGCTGCTTCACGACAACGCTAGACCACACACTGCGCAACAGACGGCTACTAAATTAGAAGAGCTTCAATTGGAAAGTCTAAGACATCCTCCGTACTCCCCGGACCTTGCTCCAACAGATTACCATTTTTTTCGAAATTTGGATAACTTCTTGCAAGGGAAAAAATTCAACTCCGATGGGGCAGTCCAAATCGCCTTCAAAGATTTTATTGATTCCCGTCCGACTGGTTTTTTTAGTAAAGGGATCAATGAACTACCTATGAGATGGCAAAAGTGCATAGAAAATAATGGTTCATACTTTGATTAATTAAATATATTATATTAAAAAATATTCGACTTTTGTTCCTCCCATACAAAACGCCAATTTCATATGTAAGGACCTAATATATGTCGAAACGGCCATATAGAAGCATATTTTCATCCCTTTAATACCCCTTGAAAACGGAAAAAAACAATATATTTTGCAATGGTTATTTGTCAGTGGCCGCTTGGCCGTAAAAATAAAATTTTACCTAAAACTAAAAAATTAAAATGGGTTAATAGTTTCTAAGCTTAGACCTATAGGCGACTTTAAATACTTCGAACTAGCACTAGGTAAAATGTATTTAAACGTGTCTTTAACACGACGTTTGTCTGTGATGAACGTTGAAACTACTAAACAGATTTGTAGCGACCAAATTACAACCAATCGTGTTGAATTTCGGACGCTAAATAGCTTTTTATTTCACCGGTACTTTAGTGTCGCTTTAAATTTGTAATTTTTAAATATAAAATTTCTTGAAATTATGTTACAAACTTCAATTTCCTGTTAACCTTACTAATATTATAAATGGATGTTTGTTACAAGGTATCTGTACAACGGCTCAATGGATCTCGATGAAATTTGGCATGGATGTAGAACATAGTCTGGAAGAAAACCTAGGCTACTAAGTTTTTTTTTATAAATTCCGCGCTGACGGAGTCGAGGGCGACAGCTAGTATCAATATAATGTTGGCAAAAGAAATCTCGTTGTTGTGATTGTTACGCACCGCTGGCCTCTGCGGGGTGGCCGCAGGGTTGAACGATTCAACGATTTATCAAATTGTGACGTCACGGCCTCTCCTTTATCGTTCCCGACAACAAAGGTTATGCTTTTCGTAACATAATGGAGATATTTCGTTTCACTAACTTTTTTGTATGTCATTTAGCCAAGTATTTTTAAGGAAGATTTTTCTAGATTTTTTTGAAGATAAGAATATAACGGAATATATTGACGGCTCGTAAAATAACAGTGAAAAACCAATCGTCTTAAATTATCTACAACGTTGTAGTTGGGTAGAAACAGATGTTAAACTGTTTTTTTTTATCATTAGAGAGTTCTGTTTTTTTTTAATTTTGAAATATTATCCAGTATTAGAACTACTTTAGTATTAGCAAATTGTATGTTTTATGTACGCAGTGGGTGAAATTAATCTATCTATCCAGTCTATATTCTATTATAGTCTTGATTTAAGCCACAACCATTCTATCTCGGAACTGTATTGTCCTTTCTGAATATTGAATTGATTACACGTGCAACATATGTCTACAGTTGATTATATTAAATGGCTATATATAGAATTATTATTACGCGTTGTCATTTATTGTTATTCTTTTTTTTATTTCTACTGATGATAAACACATTTATCTTGTGAACATAGATAGTAAATTAAATTTTCTCTCTAATTTGTATACGATGAAAATTATTTATAATTACGTCTCCATTACAGCGTTAGTCTTGGTATGATAGTGTTGCGTCTGACGGCAGAAATTAATTAATCTCCGGGGAAGTTACAATGGAACAGTTTTAAATGAGGAGACATTAAACAATGCTTCCGAGATACTTTCAAAAAACAGTATTGAGGTTTAATTATTTCGTAACTTTGTCGAGTTATCATTTTTAAACAAATGCTATCGTATTTTTCTACGATATAGACCTAATTTTGTACAAAAATCATTAGTATATTATCTTGTGGAAGAAATCCAAACTTCAGTTTTTTTTATAAGAGAAGAGGGCCAGCGAGCAGTGGGTCTCCGGGGTAATCAATAGTGCCCATGAACATCCGCAACACAAGGAGAACTGCAGATGTGTTGCCGGCCTTTGAGTAAGAGATAGGTTCAAGGTCCCTAAGTCGTCTATACTAAGAATGTGCAAATGCTTTTGATCCATTTGTAACCTTCTTACTAATATTATAAATGCGAAAGTTGAGATGGATGGATGTTTGATAACAGGTATCTCCGCAACGAATCTAGATGAAATCTGTGCCAGCAGATGTAGAACATAATTTGGAAGAACACATAGGCTACTTGTAAAGTTTTTTTTTTATTTCGCACATACTGTGTCGCGGACGATAACTAGTTTTAAAATAAACTGCAAAGTGAACATTGATATGCTTGAAAAACAGCTGACATTATGTTCAAGGTTTTTTGGACTCTGATGATGATGATGATGTAATCCCGCCCGATATCGGCCACGGCGACTGTCTTTAACTCTGGTTTTGACGTTGATGTGCTCGCATGTGGCTTATGTAGCCAATTTTGTTTATGAAAATCCTCGTACATTGCGGACATGAGAGCACACCGTTCACGTAATTATAGCTGATAGTTGCAGGTGGTCGGGTTTTCAGCTCGTCGCGTCTGGCATCTAGCTCAAGAAGCCGCCGGTTTTCGAAGGCTTTGACGCTATATTTAACTAGCGCTCTCCACTCCGGCCGTTTGGCAGCCTGCTGATCCCACAGCGAAGGATTGATGTCGCACTGCTTCATGTGTCGCTTCAGCACGTCTTTGTACCTGAGGAGTTGTCCGCCATGTTTCCGCATGCCTTCCTCAAGTTCTGAGTAGAACTTGGAGTCTATTTCTTCTTGAAAGAGAGATTGAGAGATAATCTTATCTACTTTATACTTTACTTTGTAATTTTGTGTCATAGATCATTTCAAACGATTGAAATAATATTTTGTATATCGTAACAATGTCAACGTGCAGTGGTATGGCGCATTGGCAGTTTACTAATGCGTAACAAAGCATTTTATAATATACTTTTACATCTGTTTGAGGTTTAAAAACTTTTGGCACTCGTTAAAAAATAATTGTAAATTTATATTGAGATTTAAAAAAAATAGATTACGTATATAAATTACTGTTTAAAAGTGAATACTTCTCGACATATAGCGTGGAGAAATGCAATTAAGTGACTGTCAATATCTCGTTCGTGGTTCGCTGAATGTTGAAGCAAAAGAAATTATTAGCAAAGTTATTTCCAATAACAACGATGTGCAAAAACTGTTCTAGTAATTAAAATTAATTGCAAAATCTATTTGTTATGTTTATTTATTCACCAATTGTAGCGAAACAATAACTCAAATATTACACAATAAAATAAAAATATGTACAGTAAAGTTTAAATATTAAATCTATTTATTAATTAATCCGAGTACACACTTGTGTTAACTGAACAGTCCGACTGTTCTGTTGACACAGGTTTTAACACAGTTCAAAACATGTGTTGAAAAGTCTGATAACTGTACTACAGGTTGACTTACAGTCAATGGTACTTTTACATGTAAAATTTTAAAACTTTACAATTAAAATTGCGGGTTTTATAAGAGATATATGTATGAATCTGTAAATATATTACGAGAACAATGAAGGAGGTTCTATTGGTATAACAATACAGCTACCATTCACACCTACGCTATGACATTTTAAATTTAAATACAAATCGAATCAATGCTGAAGCATGTTTCGGCGTTCGGCTTTTGGTATTGTTCTCATATTTTATAGACTACCTACACATTCTACGTGGTATGGAATATACGTTTAAAACAAAACAAAAAAGTAAATATAATTTACGTGAAATATTTGAAATTCAATTCTTTTTAAGATAAATAGAATTATGTATATTATTTTTCAAACAAGTATCATTATAGTCAAAAGTCACTATTAAAAAAATATTTTGTTTAAATCTTGTAAAATAGTTGGATATAAATATATTTTTTTGGGTTTTAAGATTCAACTGGCCACCTTGCTGGCAACTTTGACATCGGGCCATAACAGAAAAATAAATATCAAAATAAAATTTTCGAGGTCCCCAGTTATTATTTTCAATGTTGATATATTTCTGTGTAAAGAACACTTTCCGCCGCCACCTTGTTTGTTCGGAACACGTTCTTATCCGTGTAAAATGGATTATCTGTTTTCACATAAGCTGAAAAAGAAAATTGTGAAAATTTTTATATTGCTTGTAATTTTTTTCTACCAAAAAGATGACTGAATTATATAATACCTAGAATATGTTGTTTTTCGTGAGCAGAAAGAAAAAAGTACATCAATTTTTTTATGTACCTGTTAAATAATCTAGTAGTAGCGAATTCATAAGAGAATAAAGAAAAGATAAGATGCCTTATCTTTTCTGTTCCGTTGTATATTTATGAAAGTGGATTTTCACGTTGCGCTGGTATGATAAAATTCCTCAGCTTCATGTTAATTAAATCAAAGTTTTACTTTTTTATACAAAGGAAAACTTTAAAAGTAACGGCAAAAAAAGTTATATCAAGAAATTTATTTATTTACTAGCTGTCGCCCGCGACTCCGTCCGCGAGCAGTTTATGTTAGTTAGTTGTTATGAAAAATAGATGTTGGCCGATTCTCAGACCTATTGAATATGCTCACAAAATTTCATAAGAATCGGTCAAACCGTTTCGGAGGAGTTCAAGTTCGAACCCCGTGACACGAGAATTTTATATATAAGATTTATTTATTCTTTAGCACTTTTATACGTATAATAAAGTACAAGAAGGACTTAATGCGTAAAGGCATTCTCTACCAGTCATCCGGTATATGAGAGGAAAGTATAATTATGTGCAGGGCAGATATGAATTAATTTACTATTTAGAGTGTAATTTATTAATGTGACTTTAGAGATCACGCTACTAAAAGATATGTAAAAGAATGTAAAAAAAATAGATTTATTAAAGGTATTAAATCATCTTAATAGATTTGTTATATTTTTTAGTAAAATAAATGACGGAACAAAAACAAATGTCGTTTTAGTTTATCACCATTGACACATAACATTTTAAAACATTTAATCTAAAATCTTGAAATCTCTTTACTTAAGTGAACCAAGTAAGCAACGAAAGTTTAATCATATGAACAAAAGACAACTTGAAAATGTTAATAAAACAACGTTGAAGACGTACTTAATTATGAAGAAAAGATTTGAAAACTCCCTCCGCGTGTGTGTCGAATCTCGCGAGATTAATAATTTTGTAAGTACACGAACGCTTTTTGAATAAACACGAGACGTCTCAAACGAAGAAAGAATATTAAAAGTACCGAATTTCCTTTTAGAAAAATAAAATATACTTACGTACACTTACTTTACTTGCATACGTAATAGATTACGATTAATATTTTTTTTATATAAGAGAAGAGGGCAAACGAGCTACGGGAGCACCTAGGTGATCAACGACACCCATAGATGTCCGCAACACCAGAGAAACTGTAGATGCCTTTCCGGCTTCTAAGGAATGCTCGCTTCTTGTAGGACTCTAATTCGTATTATTATTGAGATCTTATAAGGTCGCTTTTATAATAGATGAGGTAATTTATTTTTATTTATTTTACTTAAGGATTCAAATTAATAGGTTACTCAATTATAATTGTTAAAATAATTAAAAACATTTTGTACTTCTTCATATACGTAAATAAACACAAATGATTTTATGTTAAAGAATAAAATATACTTTAGACTTCATACTTTTGGCGTTTTTTTTTTATAATAGAATGCGACGCATGCATATATAGCTGGTAATAAATAATTTACCTTTCTTCGCTCTTTCACAAAAGTATATAATGGTTAAATATTATATTGTCCTCGCCTTTTTTGTTTTGTCAACTGAAGTAATAACAAATGCCTTTGTGAAGACATCGTATCTGAAATAACTTTCGTCTTTGCAATGGTATAAAATGATATCGAATGAAATTTATATTTACTAATAGCGGTCACTCGCGACTAATTAAACACAAAATTTAAAAGTATTCCATAAAATGTATGGACATATCAGCTGCATACCAGTGAAAGTCCAGTCAAAATCGGTCCAGTCTTTGGGCATGCGAACAGACAGACAGATCGACAAATATTTATTTATTTTTTTCGTAATAGTAGTTATAGAAAATACATCACGTACACGAAATATGAATTATATTAATCGTATAGAAAGATAGACTGAGAAAAACAAAAAAAAAAACAGTCATTTATTTATCGCATTAGTAATTTTAAACCTAACATATGTTAAGAAGATTCAATAAATAATCTAAGAGAAACTATCCTAGCACTGAATTGTTAAGCTTGAGATATATAGCAAGTAATATTTCAAACTCAACTCACACCTGCTTTAGGTCTTGTTTAATAGTTTTATTTAGGGTAACAGCTTTATTTACTGTCAAAACATTTTAAATTACAATTCTATTTATAGTAATTAATAAAATCATAAACTTATATATAAACAATTGAACACCGAGTATAAAACGCCTATATACCACGTGAGTAGTTTAACGGTAAAATCCTATGTAACATACGTAATCTTGTTTCATGTAAAATAAAATAAATAACCTGTTAAAATCATAAGCTTTTTGATTACGTATTGGCATTAATCTTAAATCAAAAGATGGATTTTCATATTCTTCAATTACTTGTTTTAAAAAAAGAGTTCATTACACTTTAAAGTTTAATGTCTTGTTGCGTCGAACAATAAACTGCAGACATTTCATCTTAAATAGAAATTTCACACGTGAAATATTTTTATATACAGAATACAGAGAAACATTTTAATTAATTCCACGTGGACGAAGTCGCGAGCAACAGGTAGTTTATAATAAATTTCATAGATATACAAGCACCGTCAATGTATAATAAAGATAAATTAATAAATATTGCGTATATCTTAATACTTTAATATTATAAATGCGAATGTTTAGATGCATGGATGTATGTTTGATAGAAGGTATCTCCCAGCCAGGAAGAATACTAGTCTACTTTTTTTTTATTCCGCATGGACGGAGTCCCGGGGACAGCCAGTTAATTCATATCCATACAGTCGTTCTGGAGATACACAATCGAACAAACAAACATCCATCCATCTAATAATTCGCATTTATAAAATTCGTAAGATTTTTCTTCCATCGTTCTATGTTATACAAACTACCAAAGCCAATTTATACCGTGTAAATATAAAATGTTTTCGACACAAGTAGAAAATATGATTTTATACGAACGAACAGTTTACAAATTGATTTTAGAATAAAATTTTGTTGCGATTCACGAACAATAACATTGAAGCGACGATATTTGATGGTACGTGACTTTTATTACAATACGTTTGCGATTCGTGTCGTAAACTATTCATAAAAATGATATCAAATTTAAATTGCAGTCTGTTTCCATTTATTATGTTTTCAGCTTTGTGTACTCTGAATTTTTATAACTTTATACGAATTTATTGGATATATTAATAGTCAAGTATTTTCTTTTAAGAATAACGCTCAGAATGCTATTGAATTCAGTAAAATATCATCATATCTGAAAGCAATATCCTACAACGTATCCCTATGATGCTATAGTGAATGTGATTGAAATTCGATCATGACCGTATGACGTCATGATTGTTCAAGCAGTTTATGTTAAACGGTACAATAGAACGGATCTATAATACATTAACCCTGTAAAATAACCTATAGTCGGGAAAAGGTGAAAACAATTACGTAATCGTTCAAATATCACTTCAATATTAACTAATCTAACTAGTTTATACTTATCAAACTGTGCACTATGTATTATGAGTATGCTAGTTTGTCTTATTTAGTTGTCAACATCGATTGGGTCGATCTCAGTTCAACCTGTTGTAATATCAGGACCACACAGAAGACGGTCGTGAAGTGGAAGCAATTCCGCATTTCGTCAGATGAGTATGTCGGAGGCCTAATTTTGTTACACTGCCTACTCCCACCCTTTGTAATAAGGAAAGGATGGAAACGGAAAGTAGATTTGACGGAGGACGTGACGCATTGGAAGGGGAAATATTCTCTATCTGTGCGTCCCCCCCTCTTTCGATTAAAGGTATCGCATCTACAAATGCGGGTGTCTATGAGCAGTGGTTGCTTCGATATTTCAGCGAATCAAGTGGCTGCTTTCTTGTTTGCCTCTTTTTAAAGTAAAAAAATTATATTTATAAAATGTCCTACATATATTTGATACAAATGCATTTAGGAAGTTAAAATTACAAGTTAGTGTGTACAGGCTGCTTGCCGACCTTTTACATTATTCATGAAAGACTTTTCAAAGCACGACAAAGTTCGAAGTTTGTCAGTATACATAATACTTCGTCTAATGGGATTTATACAACCTTGAACTTTTAAATCTCAATTTATGCTTGTTAATGTTATTTTATTCTAAAAAAAGATTAGCTTGAAGTCATTATTATAACCATGTTTGTATGAATGTGTAATAAAGTAATCTTCAGTTTAATTCATAATGTTACTAGTAGCGTAGCCACTGGTCTAAGAGTACACGTTCGATAGGAGTACGCAATATCAATACCAGTGACATTGTTTACAATATTCAGCTAAATTCACTCACAATTTAATGTCAACTGTGATAAGAAAAACTATGCGAAAAAAAAATCATAACTGGATGAAAAAACAGAAATTACGTTTTAAAGATGTTTGTTAAAAACCCATATTATGAGGTGGCTATGGAAAATGTTAAGTCAACTTTGGAAAATTTTATTTGATTAATTTCATAATTGTGTATAGTTCAGTTCAAATCTAATTATTAAAAAAATCTGTACAAGGATTACATAAAAAAATATAATTTATAACTACCACTTCAATTGAACTTAAGTACCGTCGTAGCAAACATTATAATCATTTGAAAATGATTTTGTACGTATCTGTGATTTATTTGTCCCCTTATTATTTCGAATCGTGACGTCAGAAGCAATGAAATTCGAGCGTTCCCTTGAGAGCTTCCGACTTAAATAGGTTTTGAATTCGAATGGTTATTTATATCTCCCACTGAGCCTATAACGATTTAAATTGCAAACGTAAATGTCACAAAATGAGGCCAAAGGTTATGAAGCAAAGAAAATTAAATTATAACAGTTTATTTAAAATTTCGTTTTTTTATATTGTAAGGTAACAAACGAGCAAGCGGTCACCTGAATTCATCGAAATAGCGAAGTGACTGTTGTCTAAAGACATCTATAACTGCAGTTGCGTTGCCTACCTTTATTTCAAAATATGAAGGCTTGCCACTTCATAATTATAGTTTACTAGGTGCGCCCACGATTCCGTCCGCGCGGAATAAAAAAAAAATTATAAGTACCCTACGTGTTATTCTAGTTCTAGACTATGTTCTACTACATCCATCCATCCAAACATTCGCATTTATAACATTAGTAAGATTTCAAAATATGAAGGCTTGCCACTTCATAATTATAGTTTATTAGAGCCGCAAGTGAATTTTAACTTGATATTATAAGTGAGAAGCTTCCTGTCCATACTTTAACTATAAAACATTTTTTTTATAATCAAATAAAAAGGTTATTATTAGTTAAAGGTACGGATCATGTTTTCGAATTTATTTCTCTATTGTCGTAGTATCCTAGAATAAGACCCGAGACCATATGCTATAGTTCTAGCAAATATAAGTATATTTAAATAACCTATATATTAAAAAAAATCTCTTCATAATCTGCTATATTAGATATAAAGATAGAAATCTTAATAAAAAAAAAACAAAGTGAGATAAAACTGTCGAGCGATGCGTAAAACATAATTCGGATGGAACAATAAGCGTACCGGGAAGTTATTTCGGGCGTTGAGTTATTAAATTTTGATTAAAACGCGACTTTGAGATTGGGTTTAACTAACAACAGCTGTACGGATTAACATCGGCCGTAAATTGGACAGGCCGTTTCATCGTTACATAGTACAATATATTAATTGTATTTTACCTTTATTACTCTGGATTTTCATCAAGATATATTGTCATATCTTTCATTAACTGTAAATAAACTGAGAAAAATAACATGTTTTGTGGATTTCTTTTCGGCAGTGGAAACTCACGATAATGTTAACTATTCAATTACGTCTATACATGGACAGGCTATAAGCCGTGATATTTTGTGCCAATTCGATTTTCGAAATTTTGGCGCTGACTGTAGCGGTTGATAACGGTGGTGAGGATTTGAACTATTAATATAGATATAATTAACAGTCATTAACATAAACAGGCTTTCAAGTCCTGTCCATTACTATACATGTCAGTGTAACAATCGCAAGTAATTTTTCTAGTAGAATTCCATTACTGTGATACTTTTTTCCATACATATTGTTATCTCTGTTTTATAAAAGAGAGTGAAAGGGATGACAATATATATGAATAAATAGTAGTGTTACGGCAGTAGAATTATACTGTAAAATTGAGAAGTGTGATTTAAAAATGTTCTACCCATTTGTTCAAGTAAGAATATGTCACATTGCCGATTTACATAAAACCGAATAAATCCAGCTAAATCTAAAACAAACTCGAGGATTCGGAGTTTTATATTTCAGTAGGGATTTTTGTGTGAATCCTTTTTCTTTATCCAGTCAATGTAATGTACATGTATCTTACTAATATTATAAATGCTAATGTTTGGATGGATGGATGGATGTTTGTTTGAGAGTATCTCCGGAACGACTCAACGGATCTTGATGATATTTGGCATAGATGTAGATCATAATTTGGAAGAAGATATAGGCTACTTATTAGGTAATTATTTAATTCCACGCGGAAGGAGTCGCGTGCGACAGCTAGTCTTCAATAAATTAATAATTCAGAACACACTTTAGTTTTTAAAAAACATGGAAATACTTAAAAAAAAATGAAAATTTTAAATACATGAATGTTTTTTATTTAAATACGTGTATTAAATGATTACTTGAACATTTGTGCATTGACCTGATTGTAATACTACGATACCAATTACGAAGTCGACGTGCATGAAATTGACATACTCCATCGAATTGCGTTTGTGAAGTACTGCTGAGAATATCTCGCACTTAACTATAAATAAAATACAAAAACATTACGGATTTTATCGCATCTTTTGAAAATAAATTTCTTTAGGTTAATATTTGTTTTTAAAGACTAGCAGTTTGCCCGCGACATCGTTCGCGCGGAAGAAAGAAAATCTAGTAATCAATTTGGCTATGTCATCCATGGTTGATGTAACTTCACAAAAGTGAGAGAATTTTTAAAATCACATAAAATAATATTAATAGGTATGTGTAAAATAAAATAAAACTAGTAGATGGGAAAATGTCTAAGCTAAAAATTTGAATTTTAGTAACGTGAAAATTGCTCCGGTTGATGAATAACCTCATAAAATATTTATTTTCGTCAATAAATTTCGTTAAGATTAAATTGCAAAAGGTATTTTCTATTACCCATATTCCTATACTTAGTATACTGAATTTTTAGTATAGTATTAGTAGTAAAATGTGTAAATTTTGAGCTTCCGTGATCTCATGTACATGTTATAATTTCTTTCTTTTTTTATATTCATGTATTCCTAAAATTTCGGTGTCATATGCACATTTAAAGTTCCATTCTATATTTAAATTGATTATAATTTGCTCACTTTACTGAATTCAAAGCAGGAAGCCTTTAATAAGATTAAATTTTGCTCCATCGGATTCACGTTAAACGAATAATTTCGTTAAAGGGCCACATTTACCAGAATATAAAACTCACTTCTGACAATAATTGGATTTCTACCGAGAGAATTTGATAAATTTAGTTCACGAGAACATTAAATTTAATAAATTCCATTTTATTTAATTTCTTTTTTAATGAATAAGTGACTAGTCATATAAGATATTCACTTGTCGGCATTACATAGTTATTTCATACAACCTAAATTTTAAATTTGATTAACTTTGACGGAATCATCATCATCTATATGATGATCTTTTTGCCCATGTCATGCTGGACTGTATACAGGGTATTTATCTTCGTAATCCATCTAATAATTCATCATTCTTCACTCCTTTCTTAATGTCACATAATTTATTCATCTCTTAATAGACCTACCCCTACCGATATTTAAAGTTAGTCTTGTTACGTGTCAATGAAATGTCAAAAAGTGAACATCGGTTGCATTTTGACTAAGAATTAAGCTATATAACATTAAAACTTTCGTGTTTTTTTCTAATGTATTGTTCGTAATAAACAGGATTATTACCATTACATTAAGCTATTTGAGCTCCCGATATTTCGGCACAGGTCACAGGTTACCATGATCACGGGTTGACTGGTGTTGAACTAGTCAACCGATGATCATGGCGTTAGTGTTGAACCAGTCAATCTGACTAGAAATATAGGAAGACATTTAATATGTACTAGGTATATTAAATGCGTAGGACGTTAAGGTCAATGTCAATGTCAACTAGAGTAGTAAACTAAATAAACTAGAGTAGGACACACATTAACTTATATTGACATCAGAAATTTTTTCTCTTCATTGATATTTAGATATACGAGTACTTCATGGTAAGAATATTTATGTAGTCTATTTTAAACATACGTCCTGAACTGTGGACAGTGCAGGATCTTTCAGGATACTGCTCTTACTTCTTAGTTTAAACCAAATTTACAAAAAATACATTCTTACTAATTCAATCACTTTGTTTACACTAAATATTGTCCGGTTTGTATGTATATATGTTTTTCTATATATTCTATTTGTTTTATCTTTGCCCTACATCTGAACATAACTAAAAGTTATTACCTCCGGACCCTTGGAAGGTAAACAGTGCCTTGTTTCAGTATCCCTTACATAAATAAAATATTACCTTTTAGTCTAAAGACAAGCATACAAAGCCGTATTAAGTTACTATTCACTGTGGATGCAAATGCTTTCTTGTAAAGTTATTTTCAAATGTCAAGAACAATAATTTTTTATTTAAAATCCAAGCTAAATTTGCCACGTTGGCCATTATATCAACGGCGGCTGTCAAAAGGTTAAAGTAATGTTAAACTAAATAGTGTCAAACTGTATTTTTCGTGTTAAGATTGGTGTTGTAGTTAAGATTTGACTTGATATCAAGTTATAGGTGACAATCACTAAGGAATTGACTTTAATGCCGTTTGTCCACCAACACCGTCACCGTCACGTCAACGAGAACGAGATAACAGTAGCGACAATACATTCACTATACTACAGCGGCTCGTCCACTGCACTCCCGTCACCCAAGTGCCGTCATCCCGGCCGACGATATTTTACGTAGATCGGCGCTACCGCTAGAACGGCGCCGAGAACACAAAACACGTTTGTACATGTCCATCGTATCATCAAATCGTCTATCCATGTCGTTGTGGACATATGACCACTGAAATCATTTTGATCTCGGACAGAAATAAGCTCGTGAGTTGTGCTCGGTGTCGGTGATGGTATAGGTGGACAAACGCTCTAAACCTTTGATACAGCAAACATATTATTGTACACAGAATTGTTCGTGTATTTTGACTACAAAGAGACTGGCAATTGAATGCTCATAAGCATTAAAAGGCTGGATATTTCTAACTGGGAAGTTGTGGAACAATTAAAAGCTCGATATTCATGTATAGTCAACGTTACTTCGTATCGCAGGGTCACTCGCTTTGAAGTAAGAACAATTTAAGAACACAATATTCACTATTTAAGAGATTTCCTATGTCACAGTATTTTACTACCTCAAGAGTATATTGTAAGATCAGTTCGGATAAGATTCATGTGCATATAAATACACCTTCACGTATCACCTTCTCAAAGGCCGGCAACGCATCTGCGGTATTGCAGATGTCCATGGGCGTCGATGAACACCTTTGTGTTCCCGCTGCTCGTTTGCCCCCTTCTCTTATAAAAAAATACACGTTGAAATGCATACAAAATGTTATTCCCCTTAATAAATCTGTATGGGAAGTTTTTGTATTTCGCCTTTTATTAAAACCAGTCCATTTTGCTCTATTTTCAATACACAATATACATTTCGTAGAAATTATTTATTAATAAAGTTGTTGTGGTTAAGCTATACGAGTTTAATATTTGAAGAGTATTATTAATTTTATATTTGGATATTCATTTACACAAAAGGATTTCCTACAACTTGTACTTTGTATTCCAGATAAAACCGCTCAGATCATGGTATATTGAAGTAGTTTTTTTTAAACAACATGTTTTCAAAAACCTTCCATAAAAAAAGTATTTTGATAAATTTCATAATCTAGTTTTTAATTGAAACATTAATAGTCTGCGGGATTTAAAGTAAATTGTAAATAAACAAATTATTATTTTAATTTGCATTTATATTGTTCTTTGTACAGCTTTATTATGTAAGATTAATCTTTTTTATTAAAATCAGTTTAATTTTAAAGGAATTCAGTTCAGTGGTGTTGCCAGAACGAAGAATTAGCAAAATTCGTCAGTTATGTATTTTTTAAATAAACATTTCTATTGTAAAAGTGTGTTTGTGGTCGCAAACATTGAGGAATTAATTTTTAATATTCTAAATGCGAATGTTTAGATTTATGCATTTTTGTTTGAAGGTATCTCCAGAATGGCTAAAGGGATATCGATGACATTTGGTAGGCATAGATGTAGAACATGACGATGATGTCCTCTGTGACGTAATCCGTCAATAGCGAACCTTGCTATCTTGCTATCTCCGAGAGTGCGATCGGAGATGAATGGCAAATCCGAACTTAGTTTTGAAGGTCCGGTCGCACGGCGCACAGTATAACCGGCCTGAGGAATCGTATGGGTAGGTATAGGAAGACTTGGGTCCAGTTATTTTATTTATTTATTTATTTTGGAAAATTTACACTTACACAGTTATACTTTCAAATATTACATGCCCCGCAAAACTGCTTACGCAGTTTGACTGCAGGTCACTCGCTTTACATTACTTAAATGGTTACAATGTATTTAACAGTTTTTCTAATTTGGCGTTTTGCATCCAGGTCTTGTAATCGTCGGGTTTCGAAGCGTGTTACTGCCGAATTGACAGAGTTGCGCCATTCTGTGGCGCGAGCTCTTCCCAAGCTTTGACCGTAAGTAGAACATACTCGTAGTCTGGAAGAACACATAATTAGTTTTTTTTTGTTATTCCGCTCGGACGGAGTCGCGGGAGATAGCTAGCTAATAAAATATCGCAAAAATATAAATTGATTTTTCGATTGCAATTTACAAATTTTTGAATCGCGAAAAGGCCGAACGCAAAGCCTCTTACTCAAAGTCATTTCATTTTATTCCCCAAGGAAGAGAGAATAATCTCTCGCGAGGCCTTGTGTTGAATTTTCCGTTGACTTGTGGATTCCGGTTTCATTTTCCGCTCCACGACAATGTCGTCTTCCAATACATTGTTTATTTTATCGATACACACGTCCCCCATTCAGGGATACTAAATCTCAACTCGCTTTCGTGAACGCCATTGTTGCGGAGTAACTCTATATGGTAGGTAAAAAACTATTTGTGTCGAAATTGAATCAACGGGTAACGAAGTTCCTCACGTGAAAATCATTATGTCAATGAAAAAGACCATTTTCAAATGTTGCAATGGTTCGATAAGCAATTATTATGCCGTCATTACGCCCTTGTTTTATTATTTTTATTGTTTATCTATTTATAAGTCATTTAAAAAAGATTAAAAAAATAAATAAAAGCAGAATTAACATTGACGGCCTTATTTCTAAAAGCTATCTCTTTAAGGCAACCCAGTGCGACAGGAGAGGCTAACGTAAATAGCAGACTGACATAGATAACTGTTAGATTGTTATTATTTATGTCATATAACTATATATCTAGTTTTATAGTTTTTAGTAGTCGTCTTCATGTAATCTCTTTTATACTTGTTGAAAAAAAATGAATTTACTTAAATTTCGGTTTTCAGAACGCAGAAAATCAATTTCACTATATTCATTACTTTTTCCTTATATTCCATTTATTTTGATGACACAAACTATAGCTGTAGAGTAAATCGTTCGTGGAAGTAATCTTACCGAAAATAATCAACAACAATAATTTTTCTACAATCCTTTTTTAATGACCGCACAAACAATAATGGGCACGATTCCAACGTGGAAAGAGGCAATATTGTGTTTAACGAGTTGGAACTCAATTTATCATTTTCAGCGGTAGGTCAAGCTGTCCTAGTTATAGAAGTGTTTCAAATACTTACGACATTTTGATCTATTGCTTTTGCATCCTTGTATGATAAAGAAACAATTTTATTTGAAATTACAATTCAACAATAAATAGGTATTTCAGCGTACCACATATATAAAGATAGTTGGATAGTGTGATTGTTTGTTTTTGATACTATAGTTTTTAGTATTTTGTTTTTAGTATATTTATGTAGTAGTATATAACTGCCCCAAAGTGCGTGTTTTTAGCCGAGATATGTTCACTTTTCACTGACTACGTGAAGTATTATTACTTACACAATTATACCAGAACATTAAGCCACACATTAATGTAATTATAACAAATTATCTTAGCCAAATGGACATTATATATAGGTCTATAATAATAGTATTATTAACGAGAAATATATTTTGTAACATTCAGTGAATACAGAATCAATTTTCTATAGAAATGTACATATAATATGACTTTATATGATTGATATATATACAATAACTAATAACCCATAATACACTATAGTTAATTTTAGATACGATATTTTGGATTTTCTAGAACTATGTCATTTTTATCTATAAGTTTAGGCTTTATATATCTTTAATATCAATATAAATAGTTTGATGAATCCATGTATGAATATTTAATGAATACAAGTATAGTCTGACCAGGAATATTAATAACCTCGTTGTTTTTTATATTCTTGGTTAGCCTTTATAATATATTGACTAAAATTATTTAAGACGATATGAACTTTACCTTGATGTTTTGAAAATAAATACAACGCAGTAGAAGAAAATCAAACAATGAGGTAATTTTAACCATTTCACTGCTCAAAGTAAGCCATAACAAATGTATACAATTCCTTTCCCCAGTCATTAAGCTGTCTCCCTTTGTTAACAAAATTGAGATGAATTAACTTAGCCATTCTTGATTTATTTTAGAGATAAATGCTTAATTAAGTTCCAGTATTAAATAGGTTATAGTTAGATGTGTTATAAACTATAATTTAGAAGTAATTTTAATGTATATCAAAATATAAATTGAGAATGTTTGTTGTTGTTGGTTACAGCTGTTAAAAGGTTGAATAAAGAAAGAATAATTCGTGTTGCCAAATTGTCAACAATAGCTCTAATGTTAGGACATTTTCTTTTAACTTGTTTTGTATAATAAAATTTTTAATGAAATATGAATAATGGACCACTGTGACAAAAATTAAAAAAATCATTCCCTTTGATTAAAAAAAATAGAAACAATTTCATGTGTGCAGTGTAAATCGAGGTTCTTAAATAATAAATAGACGTTTCTATTTGTCCTTGTAAATGAAATTTTAATAGAAAAAGAACACTAAAAATAGCAATTGACGTCAATTCTAATTTTGTATTTGATTGTAAAAATATTGATTAAATAACCCAAGGTTGGATTGAAAAGTTAATGATTGTTAAAAATGTACTACTGAATAAATAACTGCAAACAATCAGTTTATGAACCCCAAAAAGGATTAAACAATTTATGTATTTAAGAAACCATTTAAATGTAAAACATGGAACGGAAGCGTATACATTTTTTTAAATTTCTTTTTAAAACGTTTTGAATTTTAAAATCTATAAATATGGATCAAGGGACCGCGGAAAATATAAACTAAATAATTTATCAAGACAATAAAACTTGTAAAAAATATAATATCACTTGCTAGCAATATTTTCTATCAGATATATCCCCGAATAATACTTCCAGCCAATCTTCCACTTTAATGTGCAGATATATCGTACCAAAGAAAACGTTAATAGAAAAAATCATCTTGAAAGAGGAAAATACAACTCGATCATGATTTAAAGAGATTCCAACAATTCACATAAGTTGAATTGACAATAGGATAATAACTTTTTTAATATAAGAACAAAATGTAGGAACAAAAGTATTACAATACCACTGTTTACTTTGTTCTCTTACTCCTCTACAGTTGAACAATTTAATGAATCAATTTATCAAGTGGTGACTTTATGATCTTACTTTTGTTGTGAACGAGAACAAAGAGTGATGGCATTAACGGTTTCCTTCTTTAAAAATTTATCGGAATGAAAGAGAAAGTTTCGAATTCGTTTTAATGATTTTCTATTAAGTATTTTAAAATGAATTATACTAGTATTGTAGAAATACTACTATAGAATTAAGGAATTTATAGAATTGGCCGATGTGTGCAACTCACAATTGAGCCGAGTGAGATGGCAAAGATCCGCTCTAATACACTACTCTTACTCTACTCTAATACTCTGCTCTATTCTGTACTAAGAGAGAACTGTAACAAAACGTAATTTTCCTACATAATTTTGTTTTATCCAAAATAAGACTTAGTAAAACTATCTTAAATGCGTTGATTAATTCGCGATGGATAACCAGTTGGTCGTCACTTTCCTCTAAAATAAATACGACACATAAAAAAAACTAAACTTGACATAAGATAATAAATTTTAACAATATGTTCGACTTTGTTCAACATATTTGTGTCTAGTCGTGAAACAGGTGTCGGGGCGCGGGTCGATTCATTTCCTATCCCATCCGACAAGTGCTTCCTTTTTCCACGGCTAGTTCCGTTCACTTGGGCTCCGAGAAAATTTTCCGCAACACGACGTTTGATAAAATTTCCCCTTGTTTTATCTTGAACATTGTTACAACACGTACTCTTTTATTTTGTTACTTCCTGAGTGAATCACGACTTGGTTCAATATAAATTGAGGACACAGAATCATACTTCATACTGAAATTTTTTTTTTTTTTTATAAGACAAGGGGGCAAACGAGCAGCGGGAACACCAAGGTGTTCATCGACGCCCATGGACATCTGCAATACCAGAGGAATCGCAGATGCGTTGCCGGCCTATAAGTTATTAATTAATTCGATTAACGTGGCGATATTGTAATCATTTATCAAGAGGTGGCATTTTTAACAGATTCTAATATCAACAACATCTGTTGCACGAATGGGCCGGCTCGCCTGGTGCAATACCACGACCACACAGAAGTCATGAAGGGGAAGCAATTTCGCGTTTCATCTGATGAGTGTGCGTGCCTATGACTTAATTTTAGTCCTTTTTCCTTTCCCGCCCTTTTCTTATAAGGAAATATGGGAAGGGGATGTGAATTTATTGGAGGAGGGGAAGAGGAAGGGAAAATATATTCCACTGAGCATCTTCATCACCATCGATTAAAGGTAGGTAACGGGTCTATGTCATTGCCATAATGATATAAAGCTCACAGCACACCTTCAGTTATAACTGAACAGTTGGACTATACAGTTGAAACTGAAACCGGATATAGAATGTGTAAAGTAGGCGGCACATTGTAAATTTTACAAAAAAATTCTACTTGATAAATGTCTGACCCGGAAGGATAGTCATATTATCACGGTAATAGCTGTTTTACCCATGTGCGGCCGTAGTTTGTAGTTTAAATAACCGTAGCATATGTGCTACGAACCTTTGTAGAATAAACGTTCGTAGCAATGGTGCTACATAAAATCGTCAAATATAGATCCGTAGGGTTTGTTCCTTGAAAAAATAACAATAAACCCCTTTATCTATATCATAAAATAATTCTATATATCTGTGATGAAATATTAAATAGCAAGTATGCACGCACGCAAACTTAGGATAAAATAGTTTTTTTCTTTAGTATGAGTTTAATATTAGATCCTCGACTTGTGTAGACTTAACAAAGGATGTTCATGTGAAGAGAATGTTATTAAAATTTCTAATCTCAGCTTACTCTTGTGCAAAGACTGATTAGAACTTGCTTGAGATATAAGTCTTGCACAATATCTTTTGGTTTTAATAAGTTAATGTGTAAATTATTCGCCCTTTGTAATGTATACTATGTATTTGTAATTATATATACAAATTTTATAAATAAGTGAGTTACAGAATTACTGATTTAAATATTTTTCTGTAGATTTGATATTCTTAATCTATAAAAACTTACTCTACGTAAAGGGGAGAGTCGGCGAATAGTGGTAACTAAGTTATAGCTTCTGGAATTAACGTAGGTGTAATATTAAACTACTTATTGTGTTATTAACTTATGCCTTTGAACATTAAATTTCGTATTAGAATGTCTAACGTGTTTGACATACAATTAACATAACACTTGTAAATTAAGCTTGTTTTTTGCAGTAAACATTCAATTTTATGGGAATGAAATCGTTTTAGGTTTATCATCTTATATCTTATAAGTTTTTATGTACTTTGGTATAAGTATATTTGTATAAACAAATGTATGTTTGTAAAACTATACCAGTGACTGTTCCTGACTTCGCATAGGTAAATATTTGTATTTGTAACATTTTAGAACATTTTTAAATATAGTTCATGTTTCTAAGGGATAATGTAGCAGTAGTTTTTGTAGTTTATTAGTTACAAATAAACGAGAAACATATATTATTATATTTAAATGTAAAACAACTGTACATGTCAGTTCCATTGAGACTTTCTATATGCTAAATGCTATCTTACTATCTTACTAATATTATAAATGCGAATGTTTAGATGGATGGATGTTTGTTTGAAGGTATCTGCAGAACGGCTACATGGATCTCTATGGAATTTGGCATAGTTTTACTAATTAAGTTATTTTTTTTATAAAGCACGTGCGGTTTCATGTCCGCGACTACTATAAAATATCTTGAAAAAGAGAGTAATATTTATTTACGTGAAAAAAACTACTATTCCTATTAAATCGTCTGTAACTAATGGTCGATTTCTCGAATAGCAATATTTTAAAACAATAGTAGAAGTTGTATCTTGAACCTTTCATGAATACAAATTACGCTGGCTGGATACATTGTTCTTATATCGCTCACTGATTTTTATTTGTTTTATCGTTAAAGAAAACCACGGAAGGAAGATTTCTAGTGAAATGTTTTTTTTAATGAAACAACTGGCATTTGCCCGCGACTCCGTCCGCGCGGAATAAAAAAAACAATTTATTAATTCCATTAGTAGCCTATGTTATTTTCATCTGTCCTAGAGGAAATCTTTCGATTATTAGAATAGGATGACTATGGCCTAAATATCAACGGCGAAAGCCTAACTCATTTGAGATTCGCGAACGATTTAATTGTATTCTCTTCCTCAATATTGTTTTAAAAGTATTTTGTTAAATAAAAATGAAAATATTAATTAATATTGATTTTTAATTCGTACTGTTTGACTAAATTTTGACATAATTGTATTAAGTATACATTTCAGATATTTTAACAAGTAGTTATATTTAGGCTTTCTTTTATTAAGATTATTATCTGCCGTAAAACTAGGCAGACATTTGCGGAGGACCCACCGTTAGTTTAATAGAACTAAAAAAACACTATATACATAGTAATAAAACGTTATGCCTACATTTTACCCTAAGGATGTCATTCATGGTAACCCCTTTTAACAAAACCTAAGACAACATTTACTTTGTCGAAAGCTTTTAGGATATTAAATGTAAATATTTAAATAATTATTGATGTTAACTTGTTCAAAAAAATGTTTCATATACCTATCTACTTTTTTGTATTTATGGTCTACTTACTTTTGCTCGTGACTCCGCCTGTGCAGAATTAAAAATCTATATATATATAAAAGATAGTCGTGTCAGTTACACTATTTATAACTCAAGATCGGTTGAACTGATTTAGCTGAAAATTGATGGGGAGGTAGTTTAGAACTAGGAGACGGACATAGGAACTTTTTTATCCTGTGTGCATTTTTTTTATTCCGCGCGGACGGAGTCGCGGCTAAAAGATAGTAGAACATAATTAGTATTATTTCAGACTATACATGCCAAAATTCAGCGAGATCCGTTTAGCGGTTCTACAGATACATTGTAACAAACATACATCCATCCATCCATCTAAACATTCGCATTTTTAATCACAAAACGTAACTTGATACAACAAAAAAAATGTCTATTTGTCGCATTTTAAAGAAGTCTTTATGCAATAAAATTAAAAATTATTTTTCTTCCGACTCGAATTTATATATAAAAAAACTTTTTAAAGTTAATAATAAATTGCATTATTAAGTACTTAAAATAAAAATGCGTAAAACATCCAACTGTTCTGATCAACGTGTTTCCATAGCTTTGTTCAGTTTTAATTTAGATATTATTATAGGTAGCGTTTCACTTCTGCGGTCTGACGAACTTCAAAAGGTATTGTGTAAAATTATTCACATGCTCGCCATGTCCGAGGTCAACATGAGAATTTTCATTTCAAACTCCGGTAATACAAACCAGCTATATGCAACAGTAGCAAATAAAATAACTATTAATATGTGTATACTTTGTATAATTATACTAGCTGTCGCCAGTGACTCCTTCCGTGCGGAATTTAAAAAAAAAACATGACAAGTAGCCTATGTCTTCTTCCAGATTATGTTTTCTATCTGTGCATAATTTCATCGAGATCTGTTGAGCCGTTCAAGAGATAACTTCAAACAAATAACCATCCATCCATCTAAATATTCGCATTTATAATATTAATAAGAAGTAAGATTTGAAGCGAAAACTTTGGACAAGATAAACGTGAAATTGGACACACTTAAATAAATGTAAAGAATGGAATAAAGCTATTTTTAATCAAAAATAAAGTAAAAATATCTATAAAATAAAAAAAATCGACCAATGGACGACTAGTAAACAAAAATGTATAAAAAACTAAAAGTATGTATTTTTTTTTTTCTTCAAATAAATACGTATTTGAGTTAAAATGTTGGTATTACGATACGAACAAAAAACTTTAAATTCAAATAATAAAAACGTCTGAAACATTAGGTGAAAATAAAATTTTCAAGTAAAAATATAAGCCACCTCTCGGTTTATTTTAGTACCGAGGCTTACAATTGAATAAGATATCTCTTGTAATATTTCTTTTGGTATAAAGTGTCGGGCGCTGTAAATAAGAGAGTGTTTCTAAGTACTCCTTTGGGAATAAGAGGCGCCTGAAGCATTCATGTATCAACATAAATTGAGCTTCTTTTGTTCATGGTAATGATGAATCAATGTAACTTAAAGTTATCTCTAAGGACTAAGTATCCCGGAAAAAAATGGAATTTAACTGTTACATTTACCTGATTTTTGGAACGAAGTTCCTTATCGCGCGTTGTGAAAGGGGGCTAGACGGAAAAAATTCTTACGAAAAGTTGTCACGACACTTTTTGCTATAGTAAGTATGTTAACGACGAATGAGCGCTACTTCACCATGGCAACGACGTGACAATATATAACGAAAATTCATAGAAATAAAATGTACTTTTTGTGAAGACTTAAGTTTTTTATTCATAGAATAAACATTGGTTCCTTCACTAATTAATCGAAAGGAACTTCGTTCCATCCGGGTGTCCCTTGTCATCTCTCAAGTTTTTTTTTACTTTTCGCTAATATATTATTTACGATGTACTGCAGCTTGTTTACGTCTGTTGGAACATCACATTTATTTCGTTCAGAAAAACACAATTCATGAGCTTTCGTTTGGAAATATTATTTAGTGGCCGTCATCTCTATACACTTTTACTAAGAGCTATATAAGCAATACTAAAACCCATTTTCTGCAAAGTTGGGGCCAAAGTCCGCATGGTACAGCCATTCGTGCAGACATAGCAGGAAAACGATCAGACTAATGGAGCGTAAATATCAGAACCTTCTTTGTAATAATGCATTCGATTCCAACGGGAGTGATATTGCACTGAACCTTATTAGCCATTTCTGTTTAGAGATACTCTTATGTACAAGTTATGAATTCGATACATTTAAGATTCGTGTACTCATGTAATACGTTTTTTTTGGGTGGAGATCGTTCAGGTCGAAACTAAATCGACAAGATCGGTGCAACGGCGGTGTTAAGGGCACCTGCCGACGTGAGCTTAGATGTTTGAATTTGGAATAGGCGTTGGTGTACCTGAGCCGCTCCTTAATAAAAAAATCTGAAAACTCTGCCTACTCCACTGGATATGGGTAAAACTCGTTCTTGTTTTCTTTTAACTGTATATGCTGTCATTTAAATAGTGCACATTTTTTATAATGATTAGTATTTTATTAAATTTTATGCAATATTTTAATATTATATTTACATTGGCAGTCTCCCAAGAACACCATTAAGCTTCAGCGTTTAATTATAAAAGCTGAGCGTTGTTACGAACATTCTTTAACACTTGTCGCTTAAATAAATCAAGTCTCGAATTTTCATAGCCGCGTTCTTAAATGTGTAATTAATTTCGGATTAACGAATTATCTTTGAACATAATTAAAATCAAACCAATCTTATACTCTGTTTAATATTCTAAAATAATGTAAACGTTTGACAGATTTTAGTGTAGATATACAGGAAGGTAAATTTAATTTCAAAGCAAAAATCTAATATCTTGAAATATTGGTATTAATACGAGTAGTTGTTATAAAAGTATCTAAATATTTATACAGTAAATTAATTGGATTTTTAACCTTAATTGACATCTTATGTGAATACTTAGTATTACGTAATAAAGTTAGCCAAGTGGACGCAATATTCCCAGTATAAGTTCAAAACGTTAAAGTTTTGTAAAACTTGAAAGCTCTATTTTAATTAAATACGTTTTAATTTGTAGTGATTAAGTTAAAGGAATATAGTAACATACTTTATATACCATTTACATTATTTACCATCTCAGGAATACAAAAATGTTTTGACTCCTTCTTTCTTTTTAAAATAATAGAGAAAATTGTCGTCGACGTACCGTTCCCACCTATTTCTTATATGAAAGGAGAAATTGATTTTGCAGGGGACACATAGGAAGGGGAATTATACTCTTCTGGTGAGTTTCCTCCTTTGACAATATAAGCAGCGGTTACTTCGCTATTTGACGAATTCAGGTGCCCCTTGCTCCTTTGCCAAACTTAAAAAAGATAAAAACATGTTTCTGTATGAACATTTGATCGCTTAAAACTTAGGGTATAATGTACTAGAAGGTCAATGCTACCTAAGTTATCGATTGTCATTTGTCAAACCATTCAGCAGTTCTGAAGGCAATCAGAATTATGAACAGCGTCGTTAACATTAAACGTACCCCCGTATTGTTATGTCTATTTTGTATAAACTTTTGTTTGTAATGATTAGGGATTTAGGTTTTACTTTGAATGTATAAGTTTGCTTGGTAAATTTTACGTGTTAATAATTTCTTTTATTCTTTATGTATGCTTAGAATAGTGTACCCAATTGTACTTATTTTTTGGTTTTTGTTATATATCTGTATACTAGCTTTTTCCCGCGACTCCGTCCGCGCGGAATAAAAAAAAAAAAAGAAAACGGGGTAAAAATTATCCTATGTCCTATTCCTGGCTCTAAGCTACCTGCCCACCAATTTTCAGTCAAATCGATTCAGCCGTTCTTGAGTTATAAATAGTGTAACTAACACGACTTTCTTTTATATATATATATATATATATATATATATATATATTAGGTCCTTACATATGAAATTGGAGTTTTGTATGGGAGGAACAAAAAGTCGAATATTTTTTTATATAATATATTTAATTAATCAAAGTATGAACCATTATTTTCTATGCACTTTTGCCATCTCATAGGTAGTTCATTGATCCCTTTACTAAAAAAAACCAGTCGGACGGGAATCAATAAAATCTTTGAAGGCGATTTGGACTGCCCCATCTGAGTTGAATTTTTTCCCTTGCAAGAAGTTATCCAAATTTAAAAAAAAATGGTAATCTGTTGGAGCAAGATCCGGGGAGTACGGAGGATGTCTTAGACTTTCCAATTGAAGCTCTTCTAATTTAGTAGCCGTCTGTTGCGCAGTGTGTGGTCTAGCGTTGTCGTGAAGCAGCAGTGACGTGGAGCGATTGACCAGCCTAGGTTGTTTGGCCGCTAGCTTTTCCATCATGGTTTGCAATTGCTGACAATAGACATCAGCCGTAATAGTCTGGCCAGATTTGAGAAAACTGTAATGAACAATACCGGCACTAGTCCACAAAACGCTTACAAGTAACTTTTTGGGGTTAATTTTCGCTTGGGGCAGGATTTGGCTGGCCAGGATCCAACCATTGCGCTGAGCGCTTCCGATTATCGTAAAGAACCCATTTTTCATCACAGGTAATGATTCGGTTTAAAATACCTTCATTATTGTGCCGGTTTAGAAATGTAACGCAACAGTCGACGCGCGTTTGCCGGTTTGCTTCAGTCAATTCGTGAGGTACCCACCTTTCAAGCTTTTTAATCTTCCCAATTTGCTTCAAGTGAATTAAAATAGTTTTATCACTAACATCGCAGCCTGCAGCTAACTCGGACGTGGTTTGCGATGGATCCGCTTCCACAATAGCCTTCAACTCTTCATTATCAACTTGAGTCTCTGGCCGTCCACGGGGCTTGTTCTGCAGATCGAAATTTCCAGAACGAAAACGTTGGAACCAAAAACGAACTGTGTTTTCTTTTGCAACACGACCGCCATACACATCATTCACCCTTCGAGTCGTTTCCGCAGCACTAGTGCCACGGTGGAACTCGTACTCGTAAGTAATGCGATATTTTAAGTTTTCCATTTTGTAAAATGAGTGACGCAAACAAAAAAAAACAGAAGAAAAAAAACAAATGAATGACGGTCATCGAACCACAAATACATGAGTCTATAGCTGTACAAATTTTAATTTGGAATTCCTTACCAAAGAGGAGAAATTCGTGATTAAAGTGGTCAGTACGAAAAACGCCAATTTCATATGTAAGGACCTAATATAATAAAAAAAATCATCATTATCATCAAATGAAGTTTAACCATCGATGAATGCGACAAATTATAACCAAATTAAACATAAAACGAATGGAATGAAACTCTAATGTAAACAAGCGCTCGACAAAGTCCAAACGAGTAGCTGAACTGTTGTTACAATAAACATTAATGGATTTTGTTCAAGTTTACATTTAAAAGCATCGGTTGATAAACTTTCGTGAGTTTGTATTTGTTTTAAAACGTAAATTGGACTTGAAACGGATTTAAACATGACCAATTCTCAAACGTAGGATAAAATTTAAATAAAATACGCGTATTTAAATTTAAGTCGCCCGCGACTTCGTCCGCGCAAAGTTAAAAAAAAAAAAAAAAATGAAAAATTGATGTTGGCCGATTCTCAGACCTACTGAATATGCTCACAAAATTTCATGAGAATCGGTCAAGCCGTTTCGGAGGAGTATGGCAACGAAAACTGTGACACGAGAATTTTATATATTAGATATTGTTGTAAGTGACAGCAGTATCATAGCTATATTATAAATATGTTCATGTTTATATTTTACTCATGTCTTGAAAGTAGTTTTCTGTCAAATTGTATTTATAAGTTGCATAAGGAATCAATATAATTTAACAATAATAAAAGTTTTATTTTATTTTATTTATAGGTCAAGGTTCCGTTGATTAATTTTCATTGGATACCTTTATATTTTTATGAACCATTAACTTAATTCCGCAAAAGGCAACTCTGCTTAATCTGTAAAATAAAAATTGTAGTACGCCGGACGTAAAAAACTACTTTTTCGTAAAACGGATGTAATCCATCAGATTTAGTGGCCTATTTTCCACTAGTAATTACGGTTCGCCTTCGTTCATTGTGAATGGTTCTTCGTTTCTACTTCTGAGAAAATTAAGCCTTCATTACCTACACACTGTTTATCGGAATGTTCATATTTTAACTCCATGTAAAGTGCATTGACACAAACAATACTTACACAATGGTGGTGTCCCATTATGAAAATATTATTTGGACGGCACAACTGGGAATGAAAGAACATTGAAAAAATTTGATTGAAAAATATGTTCTTACGTTTTTCCTGTTCATTTGTTATGTGACATAATTTACGTTTAATGATAATTTTCCTAAGTTATATAGTCTGCTAACGACCACGGTCATGTATAAGAAGCCATTAATAGACAATTGTTACTTGTTTGTTCGAGTTAGAAACAGCCACAGGACACCGACAATATTAATTTCACTGAGCATCACAGTCTGCTTTCTTTCTTAGGATCAAATACCGCGGAAACAAGGTTTAAGTTTGTTCGAGACAACAAACATTCGTTTAAACTCTCAATTTGACTCAATCAAGTATCAAAATTTTATTAATAACTACCTGTCGCCCGCGACACCGTCCGCGCGCAGTTTAAAAAAACTTAATAGGGGTATGAAAAATAGATAGTAGCAGATTCTCAGACCTACTGAATACGCATATAAAATTTGGTAAAAATCGGTAAAGCCGTTTCGGAGGAGTACGGTAACTAACATTATGACATGGAAATTTTAAATATAGGGTTTAAATGATACTTAAATGTATTTAAATATCAGATGCAAAACTTAAATGCTTATAACCATTGCGTAAATGCAACAATATGATACAAAAGTTGATACTTTGAGAGACACAATATCCTAGTGTCGCTATTTCTGCACGCTACGAAAGGATACAGAATTTGATTCAAAGAAATTTCTAATGTCTCCATTGCGTGTCATACAAACAACAATTTTCATTTGGCGGCTTCAATTTAAGTTATAAAAGCATCGCGTGCACAATTCCACAATAGCAATAAATACTAAATATGCAACCGATAAAAAGTAAATTGCCTATTATTAAATGTTCTTAAATTTTTCTAGTAGTTCATAACTTTACATTTATATAATAAATTTTACAATTATATTTATACAAAAGGCGTGTAGTCTCAAGTTATTGTGGTTTGTTAAATACGCTTATAGCGACCGTTTGTTTTATTTTTGATAAATCATCTTCAGCTATGTATGTGGACAAAATAAAACAGTATAATTTGGTTTCTCTCAAAACCTAAACTCTCGAAGAATCTATTTTTTTAATTAGGTAATAAGAAATTAACTATTTAATCTTGACAAACTCTTCGGTAAGCTCCATTAAAAGTTTTTAAACTCGACAACTTTAAAGGTAAGACGTCAACTGAGAAATAAGTCCTGAACATTTCCCATTATTAATAAGTGGCCTATAAGAACATATTAATTACTTAGTATATATGTTATTATTATTATTAATAGTTTTTTTACAAAATGCAGTACTTTTGTAATTTCAAACATGCACAGTTTTTATTAAAAACTAACTAACTAGGGTGAGGCAGGGACCCGAAGTGGGCCTTGGCCTCCGAAAACAAAAGTCTCCACTTTCTCCGATCCCGCGCCGTCCCGACCCAGTCTCGGTGCCTTTCTAAGTGGCCGAGCCAGCGGAGTCGTTGCGCTTTTATCTTGCCACTGAAGTTTGGCTCGGCCACCAGTTTTTCGATCTCAGTATAAATTTTAGGGCCAGTGCAAAAAGAGGATGGAACGTAGCGCATAAGGAAAATTACAGTTTTTATTGCATCAACATATTTTCTAACGCTTGGTTTTATTAACAACTCACTATGCAGCATTGAGATCGTCAATCTGATCGATTCTAAACGATTACATAGTATAGTACGGTGCATTATGATATTATACAGTACTAGTTTTTGCCCGCGACTCCGTCCGCGCGGAAATATAAAAAGCTTTACTAGTAGCCTATGTGTTCTTCCACACTATGCTCTACATCTATGCCAAATTTCATCAAGATCCGTTGAGCCGTTCCGGAGATACCTTCAATCAAACATCCATCCATCCATCCATCCAAACTTTCGTATTTATAATATTAGTAAGATTAGACAGTATAGTAAAAGTATGTCTTACTAATATTATAAATGCGAAAGATGGATGTTTGTTATTGCGTATCTCCAGGACACATCTCGCTGAAATTTGGCATAGATGAAGAACATAAACTAGAATAGCACATAGACTAATGCTTTTTGAATTCTGCGTGAAAAAAACAAGTAATGAACTAATATAAACGTCTGCTTTAGTGACCAAGATGTATGTATATTTTAATTACGACTTAATCTAGAAATAATAGGTGTTTAGCTTCTTTTTTTAACTTTTTTTTCTTTTTATTACAGAAATATGATTCGGAATTACAGAAACGCTGGTTATGTCACTTCAAAAATGTTTTCAAAAGCTCATTGAAAGTGCTTAGTTATGACGCAAAATGTCGAGTCGTCTACATGCGATCCGAAACTAACACAAGTGTCAATTAGTAGTTTTAGAACCTCTTGGTTCTACGAGTACATCACTTGTTTATTTACCGTTTACATTGTAGGGAGTACAGCAGTCTAGTAATTAAAGAAAATATCGGTCTAGTAAACAAATATAGAGTATAAAAAGTAATCTTACTAATATTATAAATGCAAATTTTTAGATGGATGGATGGATGAATGTTAGTTTGAAGGTATCTCCGGAATGGCTCAACGGATCTTGATAAAATTTGGCGTAGATGTCGAACATAGTCTGGAAGAACACAAAAGTTACTAATTACGTTTTTTTAATGCCACTCGGACAGAATCTCGGGCGACAAAAAATATAAAAATATATATATACTAATAAAAATATTTCGGTAAATCAAAATCTTTGTAAGAATTAAATAAATGGCACACAGGCAGATTTTTTTTTTTCAAATTAAATTATTCCGAGTATATATGGTATAAGAAAGTTTCGGACCGCACTTGCAAGGAAAACTAAAAGCACAGAATTATAAAAAGTCTCGAATATCTCAATAAATAATAGATATCGGCGAAGAATCTCAATAGTTTTAGTTTCAGACAAAATTCAGTCCATTTAAAAGAATTTTCAAAGGAAAGTTTTATCGTATTTTCCATTGTGAGCTTCGACGCGATCTCTTAGAGTGCAAAAACGAGAAATACGAGTCGGAGAAAACCGACAGTACTTTTTATTACAGTTGCTAGGTAAATACCGATGCAAAGCTCTTGAGAGTTTTTGAGATTTTGTCTTATTTTGTTGGAAATTAATAAAAAAATACTCTATTGGTTCTCACAGGCAAAATCGTTAAAATTTATTAACTATCAATATAGTTAATAAATTTTAACGATTTTGCCTGTTTCAATAAATATCAAAAAATTATATAACGAGCATTTCTCATTAAGTATTCCTGAACATTTTGAACATCGTAATTAAGTTTGCCTGGATTAAAATTTTCACAATAAGCTTTAAATTAAGGTTAAACATGTTTACATGTAGCCATTATTTTTAATAGGCCGTACAAAATTTAATTTTAGTGATTTTTTCCTCTAAAATTTCAGAACAATTGTTCTAATTTCTTATTTTTATCTAGCCGTATACTTCTTTTTGCTTTCACCATAAAAAATTGAATTGTTCGATTCTTGCAGGTGTTGCTGAAAATGTTGATCGGTGTATTTATAAAAAAAATATAGGGTTGCTAATTTCTATACATTAAACTTTTAACTAATAAAAGAAAAAATATAATCTAATTTTATTTTAGTTCTACTTAAATTAAAGTCAAATAGTCGCTATTTAAAACTGCATATTTTAAGAGCCAGGTCATTGTAAAGGCCAAAGTCTTAATTAAGAATTAGTTGAAACAAAAGCGAGAACAATTAGCGACTAAAGCAAAGAGCCAGCCAAGAGGCCAAGCTTGTTGGTAATAATCAAACGAATTGATATTAATTAAAGAAAATATCTTTAAACACAACTCTTAACCTACGGAATACATAAAAATACTCGAAAACAGAGTGTTATTAATTACAAATTATTTATGTAAATTTACAACACCCTGTTTATGTATCCATTACACGTAGTCTTTTATAGGTAATCAATTATAAAATAGATTCCATCTAACGCTTAATCAAACCGACCTTCTTTACGAGTATTCCAGATAATGCTTTTAAATCAAAATGCAGAAGTTAAATTAGAAGAAAATCATCAAAATACTAAATATTCATCATACGAGTATTAACTCATATATTCGTTTTTAATACACCCTTAAATTGTATTGTTGTGTAAAATACTACAAAATATTTTTAATACATATATTTATTAATATACATAAATATATGATAATGTCTTCAACATCCAATTTCCTTAACGTACCATTTTCGTCGAAAATTGACTCTCTTAGGGAATTTAAAGGCAAATTGCTAGGAAAATGGAAATAAGTATTCCGAAGAAAGGATCTCATCACTTCTATGACTCCAATTAGACCCCAATATCAGCTTTAAAGGATTCCTTTTTTTGACGTAATATTTGTCAATACTGACTTAGGAAAATCAGTGCTAAGTCAAAACTTAAAATAATATTTTTTTTTTTTTTTAGTGGGATAACCAAACATCCTTTATTTCTCAGTGTTGCCAATTAATTGCATTTTTAATTAATGAAAATAATTTTTAGTGGTGGTCGCGTAATTCTTCAAACTGTTTGTTCTTTTTTTTCTCGTTTCACGTTACTATTTTCCCCGTTTCTCCTCTTATTTGTTATTATTATTAGTATGGTTTAATATAATTTATTTGGGTATTTAAAATTAAAAGATATTTCACGGAAATATCGATTTATTAGTGTATCCAATTTGCTTTATTAATATAATAGACTTATTTCTCTTTCAATTTCTTTTAACAAAAGAATGTCACATTTAATAAACACATAATACATAACACATTATATATACAAGTGAATCGAAAACCTTATTTTACATATATAAGTATTTTTAGTAACAAAGATAGAAATTTATTAGAGATTGTAATAGTTAAGGGTTTTTATACATTATTATTATTAATAAATTATTTTTAACTTTACAATAATTTTCAAGAATGTTATTATTTATTATAATTCTAAAATAATTATACATCTCTATTATATATTTGAAGTATTATTAAATGTAATTAACATTTCGAATTGCCACTGTATCCTTATCTATACATAGAACAATAGTTTAGACATTCTTAAACAAGTTCATAATAAAAATAATCAAAACTTTATTGTACATTTACCATACTATTTGTTTCAATATACTCCTTTGCTAGGTACATATATTTAGCCTTTATCGATAAAAGATGTTCAAACAAAATATATAGCTGCCCTAAGTTCGAAAAGACAAGGAAATCCAACTTTTTTTTGTTTTTTGATTTAGCCGAGAGTTGCATACTTAAAACATAAAAATGTAGTTGTCCTTTTCATTCTCATTGGAAAAAAGAGATAACTATATATTTTTGTATTGGATTTGTATTAAAATCACAGTTAAAAACACAGTAGTAAAGTATTTTTAAAATAATATACATATACATATACCTACTTGATTAAGTTAGCCATAGAAATATTATTTACTAATTTTTAATTCACTAACAATGAATCTAAAAACTACATTGAAATTAATATTAATTTTTGACGACAATTTTCATAATCCATCGCGACTCTTTAATCTTAAGTTTTTATTATATTACAAATAATTTATTTTAATTTTTAATATTTTGAGTAAAATAAGGAGTTTCATAACGATTTCTATTAATAAATAAAGAGTAGAATAAAATTTGAATCAGTGAAAAAATTACGACGTAACTAAGTTTATTTCGAGAAATATTTTATGTACAAACACAATATTATATTAAAGTTAGATATGTCTTTCATAATAAAGTCGTAACGACTACCAATAGACGACTCTGTACTATAAGCGTTATATTTAAAGCTCTGTGTAGTTTATACGAATTGAGATCGAATATTTCTATTGACTGAGAGCGCGCCGAGGCCGGGGTCTGAAGACGGCCGCACGCGCTCCCAGGGTGCCGGCTACCTCTTAGCTTTACAATACTGACACAGAAGCACCTTTTTGAAGGCTTGTCGAAAAACTTTGTTAAATATCGTATAGAATATTGGATTAACCATCGAACTAGCGTAACCCAACCACAGAACAAAATCAAACACCCAACTAGAAATGTGCTTCTCGCAGTCCGGACAGATCGCAGGAACCATGTTAAGAATGAAAAATGGCGCCCAAAGTACGACAAAAGTGAAGAATACGACACCGAGCACTTTAGTAGCCTTTTGTTCTAGGCGTAAAATTCTTCCATGTCTAGATGAGTTTCTTGATATGACGCTCGAATTTCTAGAGTGATGTGTCCTGGGTGTTTGTCGCTGAGGACTAGGGTTGATAGATTGCTGAGCCCTAGTGCTTGATCTTTGCGGTCGAATATTTCTAATTGGAGTGGATAGTGTTGTTCTTGCACCGCCCATACTAGAGCCTCGTCTGAATCTTCTAGCTTCCTCCCAGGTGACCATAGATGAAGCGCCGCGACTAGACCGTCTAAAGACTGGTGTACATGGATCATCAGGCTTTACATTGCCATTACGAGGGAATTCATTGCAGCCGTCGATATCACCGCCAGACACTATTATAACCTCAGTCGTACGTCTAGGCGGCGTAGAATCACTACCAAAGTAAGGGCAAGTACAAGGCGGTGGCAGAAGTAATCCATCTTCGGAGCTTCTCGATTTCGCAGTTAATGTCACAGGAGCTAATAGACCATCGTTACCTTCGTCATCTGATGCGCTTCGCGGTCTATTTAGGGGAGTGTTTGGATCGACAGTTGCTGAAAGACGTCGTTTGTCTTGAAGCATCGATGAAGGAGAGCTTGAAGAGACACTTAAAGAGCCAGGCGTCAACAATCCCCCTCGATCAGTTACATTTGTTCTGAAAGATATGCTTGTATCAAAATTATATCTACTTGTAAGAGTAAGAAGAACAAGTTATAAAGATGAAAGTGAATATAATAGCGGTGTATGTGTTTACGTGCGATAGATAGAAATAAAATAAAAACAAGCGAACATTAAAATTTTGAGGCAAACCAACAAATGCCAATCGTATACCCTTTGAATGAAGCTTTAGTTGCAGCCGAAGCTTCCAATCCACGAGAGAGGCGCAACATCTCTGCCCCAAAGTGATGCAGTGCGCTCATGGCTGACGGGGCGGGCTCGCTGTGCAACAACACATTTATGGTCACTACACAACGACACACACAGGAACAGGACAGGCGACTGTGCCCACAGATAACAAACACAATGTGGCGGTCTCCTTAATCAATAAAAAAAAAAAACTTTCACAATTAAAAATACTGCCAACAGCGAACACTACACGTTCTGAAGTAAGGGCATTTGTAACGCTTGTTTAACATTTGTAACAAATGGTCTTATACCAAATCGCGCGCTTCAAAACGAGTAATGTATATCTCTTTGTAAATGGTAACATTATGATACATGAATAATATTGCAGTCATATAAAAGTAAAATACAACAAACAAAACACTATGACGTACATTCAACACATTTCTTTTTGCACCAAACAAACACTACACTAGGTTCAGTCTAAAAGCTTTGTCTCCGTACAGTTTGCAGTGTTTTAATTCTTTTTTCTTTGTTTTAACTTTTTAAATAGTTCTAAGACTTAAAGTAAACAAAGAACACTGTAAAAGAGGTAAACACGTAAATTTAACTGTTAATGGTAAGAATCACACAAAATATAGAAATGTTTAATTTTATTTATTTCTTGAATGTTTAATTCTATTAAAAATAATCCATTTACAGGTAAAAAATCTCTACGTATAAAGCTTTTTAAAAGGATAAAAAAGAAGAAAAAGATAGAACGTCGCTTCATATGGAACGAAATATAAAAGATTCAACTTTAGTAAACTTAGCTAATTAAAAGTTAAAAGGTAAGCAATGTCCTCTCCTCATTATCATGGATTATATTTTGGTTAAGTTTTAAAACAAAATCCTCTGTTGTAAATGAGTTTTTATTAACGTCCTCACAATAGATAATATACATGACTTATTCAGAACTGTAACATGCACATGCATTCTATTCTTTTCTTTAAATTTAAAAATTTAATTCCTATTAAACTTCATTGTAATAATGTAATACGGTCTCTGTATTTTAATACTTTTATTAAATTTTCTACAATTTTTCATGCACATGCATAACTAAAATAATTATTAAAGTGATACTTATAAATTATATATTTTTTTTTAATTCAATATTTGTAGTATTATTTATATCATAAAACTATACTATTAACTAGAAATAGACCAAAATAATTAATGATAAGTTATTAATAATAATAAATATTATTTTAGTATTATAAACTTTTCTGTAATATGTATTCAATAAATACAAACGGCAAAAATATAAGATTTTCAGTATCGTATGGATTCGGAATCACAGTCAGTTGATAATTTATTAAGAAAACGTTATAAAAATATTTGTGATGGAATACATAATTTGAATATATGATTTTACTCCTAAATACATGAACTAGGAATTGAATAATAGTGTCATGGCTTAACACATTAGAGCGGAACCCGGAAGTTGTGGGCAAGCACATTTGCGAGCACAATTCGTTGCCTCAATTAATAACGATTCAAAGTTAAACCATTAAAACTTTATCATTGAAAGTTTTGTTTGATTTTTTTTATATATTAGTTTCAATTCTAGTTACAAAACACTACTAGTTCTCAAATGTTCTGAAGAGTATTTAAGGTGTAAACTAATTATTAGGAACAAAAGTTGGTGTGAAACTTAAAAAAAATCTTGTAAGGAAAGATGCAGATTTTCATTTATACAGTCGAAATGTTTACTTATTGTTACTCTCTACATGTTTTCCAAGGTTAACGTGTTTCATGCTAAGTAAGCTCCATTAGAAAGCATTTAAAACTTTTTTTTTTAATTTTAATTTTCAGATTATCGAGGGGCTCGAATCTACCCTAAGACTATTTTTAAACAAAAGGCGCTCGGCCACCTTTTGTTTAGAGTCTCTGTCCTATGTAGAAGTACAACAGTGAGTGACCCGAGTCGCACGGCTAGCAATTTAGTAGAAATAGACACTTACCTTGTGTCTTGTAGCCAAAGATCTCTTGTATCTATTGGCGGTAGTTCTGTTTCAGTGGAAGCAGCGGAGTGCTGTGGTGTACCACCTCTGGGAGCCAGAAACCTCCTCCAAGTGCAGCGACGATCTATTTAATATAAAAATTAAATTAAAAAATTAAGGAAAAAAATAGGAAATCACACAATTACTATGTAAATCTTATTATGCCACTTTTTGATTAACTCCTAATATTAAAGAAAATATATAATTATTATTAATATATTATTATTCTATAAGAAAAAAAGGACTTATAAAATAAGTAAAAATTTAAGACATAAAATGCGGTGAAGAAATTGCCTAAAAATGGTATAAGGAAGAATGGAGCTACAAAGATGAATATTGGTAGTGATGATGTAATCCCGGCCGATATCGGCCACGGCGACTGTCTTCAGCTCCGGTTTTGACGTTGGTGTGCTCGCATGTGAACACCCCCGGAGCCGCCCGCGTGCAGGTCTCAGACAAAGTCCGATCTGCATCAAACCGGACCTCTCTACCTCGACCCATCGCCACGGGACTTTCCGTCAAATCGGAGTTCATATTCGTAATCAGTCAGTTGTGCAGGAGATATTTAGGTGCACAAGCGTACGCGCAAACGCATGTGCACACCCTCGTCTTCACCCGTAGTATATTGGTAGTAGGTAGGTAGTAAAGGTAGGTAGGTGTGGAAGACGAACACGGTGTGATACACCCACTTAGGTGTTAGAAAAGGTAAAATAAATAATGGCGGAATAAGTACAAATTAAAAATTAATTAATATCTGGCATGATATTAACAGCACTAACGATCATATTTTTTACAGATAAATTTAATTTTCCCTAACAAAATACCGATTGTAGGCGCACCAAGCCAGCCGGTAGCCCAACCCGGGCCGAGCCCCTTCCTCTGTCTGGCCAGTAGGCGAACCGTCAGCGCATACGTCAGCAGCATCACGCCCAAAGGAATGAGGAATGATATCACTGATCCGATCGCCTTGTACAACGGATCTGGTATCTGGCATGAACCACCTATCAACACCGACTCTTCGTTCTGTGAATGAAAACTAGATGAAAACACAGAAATGCATTGCCATTCCTTTACTAGATCTTGGTATTTCATAATGGTGTAATGGTATTCTTAGTATACTAAGGAGGAAAAAAACTAGCGTAAAAGATTTATTTAATTATTAGAAACGTGAATTCTGTACTTATCACCACTTACCTTGGAATACATCAAACTTAAAGGTAAACTCATCGCTGTTGACAATATCCATACAAAAACTATTTTTATCGTTACTCTTTTTCTTGTTTTGTTTCTTCCAAATCGCATTGGATATCTCAGTGAGAGGTATCTAAAAAAAAAAAAAACTATATTAAACTTAGTAAATTCAAATTATATGTGACTATTACAATCTAACAGCTAAACCGATAATAAAAAGACGCCAATCTTACTTATATTATAAATGCGAATGTTTGGATGGACGGATGTTAGTTTGAAGGTATCTCCGGAACCGCTGAACGGATCTTGATGAGATTTGGCTCAGATGTAAAACATAATCTAGAAGAAGACATAGACTTTTACTAAGGTTTTTTTTTATTCCACCCGGATGAAGTTGCGGGCAAAAGCTATATGTATATATACAGAAATTTCAACAATGAACCGTAACAATATGAATAACGAGAATGTCTAAAAGAATTCTATATTAAGTATAATTTAATGCTTATAACATTATCTATATATATAAAAGAAAGTCGTGTTAGTTACACTATTTATAACTCAAGAACGGCTGAATCGATTTGACTGAAAATTGGTGGGCAGGTAGCTTAGAACCAGGAAACGGACATAGGATAATTTTTAACCGGTTTTCTTTTTTATTTATTCCGCGCGGACGGAGTCGCGGGTAAAAGCTAGTTCAATATAAAAAACTTCTTTAGTTTTTTCATATCGAAACACTATATGAAAAAAAAAAAACGAAAAGCTACGACTCTATAAAACGGGATGAAACGTAATGTATTCAAATGTCAATCTCAATTACATTCGCATTCGTATTGCGAATATCTGGCAGTCGATTGCGAATCGCATTGAAATATGTGAAACCGAAATTAACCAGCGCCAAAATAGATCAAGGTCAAAGATATTCATAGTGCTTTAATTGACTTTTTATGGAAATCATTCAAGAAATATCTCAACTAAGTGTAGTAAATACCCTTATGTATAAAACTAGCTGTCGCCCGCGACTCCGTCCGCGCGCAGTTAAAAAAAATACTTAATAGGGGTATGAAAAATAGAGGTTGTCCGATTCTCAGACCTACTGAATACGCATATAAAATTTGATAAAAATCGGTAAAGCCGTTTCGGAGGAGTACGGTAACTAACATTGTGACATGGAAATTTTATATTTATATATTAGATTATATTTCGTTTGTCGATGAAAATTTATCTTTTCTCATTAATGGATATAAATAGTTACAAAGATAAAAGAAGTGGATTTCATAAAAGGATATATTAAGAAGGGAGTAAATTCAGATATTACCGCTGATAGAAATGTATAAAGAGTAAGATATAATCAATAAGTATAAATCGATCGAAAGTTACGATTCAGATTACCTGTCCACACTTATAGTGCATAAATGCATGATAGATGCTGTACAAAGGAGAACATCAAGACATATCCACGTCAGGCAATACACCGCCGGGTAAGGAAAGTAACCTGTAAAATAAAATGTATGACAATACAAATAAGTCTCAATTTTAAATGATATTAACCAATACCTGCCATATCTATTCGACGTTCTTACGGTGAAGGAAAACATCGTGATGCAACCTGCACACACACATATCTGTGAAGAAATTCAAATTATAAAGAAATTTGTCGTCCGTGTTTCGCATAAAAAATATTTAAGTATCAACAGTTCGACATAAATAACGTTAGAAATGCTTGACCGGGAAAAGACGACGGTTTTTACAAAATATTGTCCTCGGGCTTAACAATGTAAGGCGTTGCCTTGCCATATTATGTTTAAGATAAATAAATAAGTAATCTTAGACATATTATAGTACAAATTTCACGACATCATTAACCTATTAATGTTTTTATATTTAAACAGTTACTAAAACTTTAGTTTTGGAAACTATTACGAGAATATCATTTCTGTAGATAAATTGAAAATATAAAATACAAACTCTCATTGTATTTGTAGGATAGAAATTCTCATTGTGTGTTAGACACCCCCACTAGCAAGACTAACCGAGCGAATATAGGGTAAAGGCGGGATAGATGCCCCACTTTTTGAAATATACTCCTAATTTAAAAAATATTAATTTTATATAAATAGTGTTTATTAATATAGCTAGTTTAATTCTTTATCTTTTACTATGATTTGTCTTTTTGGGCCTATAAATGACAGATTTTGCAGATTTTAGCTTTTTGTGGACCTCAATTTTTGAGGATAGATGCCTTCCCGTATGGATAGTTGCCCCACCATGAAAATACTAACAAGGATAGATGCCTGCGGCGCGGGATACATGCCCTTCATACTTTAAAATTATAATATTTATAACATTTTATTTGTGTCTTTGTCTTTTTTATTTATAATGAAAAGCATCTTGCAGTTTTTAAAATCTTTTAATTGTCATCTTTACAATTTAATTCTAATTATGACATCACATAAAATTATCATAATAAATTTCTAACATCATTTGTTCAACAAAAACAGAAATTCTAAATTCTTATTATAACTTATTAGTTATTAAGTTTCAACACGCGTATTCATAAAAGCCTTTACTTAAAAAAATTAAAATACACAAAAAGATCTTAATCTTGGAATTCTACTGAAATGATACTTAACCGGATAGAGCTTTTCCACATCTTGAGCAATAATTTCTGAAGAATGTATGCAGTTCGTATTGAGACTTCGTATGTTTATAATTTTCAAAACATTCTGTGCAGTTATCTTTGTTTGTATCTTTAGGCTTATGCTGTTCATCTCTTTTAGTTCTCTTTACCGGCAAGCAACCTTTAGTTTTCTTCCCCTTAATTTGTATTTTTGTCCAATTCCTCGAAAGCTGACTGTAATTGTTCTCTAGTCCAAGAACATATTCGAGCTCGGACTCCTTCCTTTCTTTTGTATTTTCGTGGCATAGTTCTGCTACAATCAGTAAAAAGTCTAAATATAAATTTACATAAACACATATAAAATATAATAGAACATAAAAATATGTTCAAAGCGCATTCAGTACAACTTGGTGAATGGAGGGATAGATGCCCCTAGGGGCACCTATACCGCGGAAAATCAGGGCATCTATCCTTTTTGATAGGGATAGATGCCCAAGTAGTTTTTAAATAAATAAAAAACAAAAGAGCTACTATTTCCACCTAGATGCATACTTGATGAATCAGTATATTGACGTAATAAAAAATATAACGGAATTAATAACTACTTATAAAGATATACAACAGCAAATACTTACCTTTAAAACTTTGACGTGTTTGTTAAGTTCGCCGCGGACATAAATCCACAAATAAGCGAAATGCATCTTCACCGCACCACGCCCCATTGCTAACTAAGGTGCAGGGTACCTGCGGCTCTTAGTTATACTATTGATTTTTAGTCGCGAGTTTGTGAAGTTAGGTTTTATGAAAATGAGGCATCTATCCCACTGAGGCATCTATCTCGCCTTTACCCTAGCCATGCGTCACCTCTGTTTTTATGAGTGAAGTTTGTGCTATTAGTTTGCGGCGGTTTTCATTAAAAAAAAATATATGGAAATCGGTACTAAAGGTTAAATGTTAATATTACATTCTAAGAAATAATGACACAATAAAGCACAATGAAATCAGACACTAATTGCGATGCCTTTTTTCACACCCACATTATGTTGACGCACCCAAAATACTTTTACTTTGTACAGACAACTATGAAAATATCACATTTCAAAGAGCTCCTACTAAAATTGTCGATTCTAATAATTAGAAATTCTAAATGCTAAGTAACTTGGCTAAATTTTAATTATATTGTTTAGTATCTTAATTCCTAACTACATTTAAAATATTATTTCGCGACACTAGAATTAAAATAATCTACTTTTTTGTGTTGTCTGCGTTCTTTAAAACAATACAATTTGTTACATTCTCAATTTTAATTGTTCTTCTCTATACGAAATGTTAGAACTGGTACAAAATGGATTTTTGTACTCGTGGTAAGTGCAAATAATTCAACAGCTGTAGTTAATTGCAGACTGAGAAATCCCTTGTCCCAATTTTCTCTATTGGATTCGCTGCAGATGCTTTTTCTTTTCCAATTAACGCGAGATGCAGTTTCATTTACTTCTAATTTATATTTTTAGTTAAATTTATGGAAATTGATACTTTTCTTGTCATTAAATTTAATAGGTGATCCAAAGGCGGAAGAAAAAGTAATTTAAAACCCTTTAAAGAACTAATAAGCTTGAAACGAGGCAAGCTATTAAATGAATGAAGGAATAAATCGTTTATTTTCATGATTCACATAAAAATGCAAACTAGAACTCTACCTGTACCTCTATTTCACTTGTAACAGTAGTAGACACCAGCAACAACAACATCTGTTGCATGAAGAGACCGGCTCGACCGGTAAAATACCACGACCATACAGAACACAGGAGACAAGTGGAAGTAATTCCGTGTTTCGATTAATGAATGTTTATATTTGTTTGCGTTATAGAGGCCTAATTTGGGTTCTCTTCCCCTTCCCACCCTTTTCTATAAGGAACGGACTATTTGATGGCGGAGGGAACAGAAAGAGGAAATATTCTACTTATGTGCGCCTTCTCCTCCATCGATTAAAGGTAGAGAACGTATCTAAAATTGCGGATGTCTATGGGCAACGGTCACATTGACATTTCAGCGAATAAAAAGAAATACCTAAACTAAAATAATACGATTAATTATAGTACGTCAGTACATGATCGTGATCTGATAGAAATACGACACGTACCAAAACATTTTGTGTTATATTGGTAAAATATTTTATTCCTATAATTGACATTTCCAAGACGTGCTTTTTTCATTTTATGTATTACATCGAACCTTTGTTTCATTGACAGGCCCAATAACATTAAATTATAGTCAAACTTTTGTACTTTTGTACTACACGTGTATTTTATTTGATAACATAAGTTAGGTTAGGCTTCACTCGGTTTTATTTGAATTTAGATCTGAAAGTGGTAATAGTTTGGACCACTGAATCCAATTCAAATTATAAACCAAGTTTTATGGTGACACTATTCAATATTGCCGGAATTCTATTTTAAAAGTGTTTTAAGATATTTATATTCTTGTCTGAAAATATTTATAAATTGTAACATTGAACCGATCGATATGACCTTGGCCGTTGAAGTTTAAAGGCTATTTTCTATTTAGCACAGCCTGCAGCATAAGTTTTAAAATTAGATAGTCATGACATAATAGCATATGACGTATAAAGTAAAATTTTGGAACCAGGTATATTATAAGTGGTTGATTATGTTTATTCTGAAATGCTTTATTGTATTATTGACTAAGAGACTTCACTTATGGCGATCAAATTACGCCGGTGGTAGACGCCTCCAATAATAACATCGTTACACGAATTGGTAGATTCAATCGGTGATTACAGTACACTTTCCCTTCCCATCCTTTTCTTATAAGCAAAGAAAGGGAAAGGGAAGATGATTTAGCGGAGGAGACACATAGTAGGGGGTAATGTCCTCTTTCTTTACGTCGCCTCCACCATCGATTTAAGTTACAAAAAATGTATGATTTTACGGTAAAATAACAAGTCAAGTCTTCTAAATTAAATATGTATAGAAAGTATATATCAGTTCTCGCTTAAAGCGAAAGTATAAAAAAACAAATAAAAGCATTGTTAATAAGTGACACAGAAATAACTTACCTCTTACAAGGGTTAGTATTCCAAGAGGCATTACAAGCACCGCCACCAGTAAATCAGTTATAGCGAGAGACATGAGAAAGTAGTTAGTTACGTTTTGAAGCCGTCTTTCCAAATAAATAGCTAAGCATACCAGCACATTACCCGCCGCTGTACAAACAACTAGTACTAAAGCAATAAGAGCCCACCAATTATTGACAGGTTCTTTCTCAATAAATACAGTTACATTATCCAATCTATTTAGTTCAGTAATGTTATGATCAAATGAATGATTTCTCGATGTCCAATAGAAATCGTTCGATTCATATTCATCGAATTGGGACAAAGTGACTCGATTTATGTATTCTAATTCATTCATTGTTATCTCTGTGGCATTTCACATCTTCTGAATTCATCTTTGAAATCCTTTCTATTTATTCTTATTTCATCTCATTTCGTAAATGTGACAAATGACGTTCGGCAGATTCATTTTATTAGCCATCACCCCGCGAAGTATTCATTACCTGTAACAAATTTTTAATTAAACAATTTTATATTTACTTGTTGAGCAAGAGCGTCGGTGGCTCAGGGGTTAAGCACTTGACTTGCAATCTGCAGGTCCAGGGTTCGAATCCCACCATGTACCAATGTGTTTTTCGATTTTAGATTTACATATGTACATTTATCCGACGTTCTTACGGTGAAGGAAAACATCGTGATGCAACCTGCACATATCTGAGAAGAAATTCAATGATATGTGTGAAATCAACCAACCCGCACTTGGCCAGCGTGGTTGACTATGGCCTAGTCACCCCTAACTTGGGGTAGGCTCCAAACCCCTCAGTGGGGACGAATAGTGAGCTGATGATGATGATGATGATATTTACTTGATCAACCGCTCTCATTGAATCCATTAAGTGCGTGGTAAATGTTCAAATATGTTTAAGATAGACATTAAATATTTTAGATATGGAAAAAGTGTAAAAAAATAGTCGTACACTATCAGTTAGACAAACACTTTAAAAAATTGATTAAAAAAAATTAAGTAAAATTGAGAAGTATTGTGGGAATAATGTTGAATCTCAGATGACACTATTTCGACCAAGTATAATCTATGTTGTCTCTACCTACTAATCCAATACTGATAAAGTAGGAAAAATTAGAGATACATGTTTATTATTAATATATAATAATACAAACGTACCGACGTTAGTCAACATCGATCCAACAGCTGAGTATCGCCCACTTCCCTATTGTTAGACTGCGCTATACATTTGAGTATTTTTACTTTGCTACCATTTATAGTGCACTACACGCCAATCTAATTCTATTGATTGCCTACGCTGGACGGCCTAACATTATGTTGCTAAAGGTTTTAGTTTGATTGCTGTAGAAAATCTATTTAGTTTTTTTTGTTTAAAAATATTTGCTAACATTTTATAACATTTATTTAAAAAATTAATATCAATAACAAAGGATAATTACTTTAATGAACTAATATGTGTTTTTAGGTCAGGAATAACGCCATCTGTTATCATAAAAAGAGAAAAAACCAACATAGCTTAATTTCTAGAGGGATTTAATTAATTGTCTTTTACTTTCCAAGTTTCATGGCAGTGTGATATCAAAGTTTAACATTTAGCCAAATCGCGTTGGATTTGCGGCAGGTAATCGGTCGTGGCTTATCTACATCAGGCGTAATTAATGAAATGTCCGCTAGAGAACACTTTGTATCTGTAAAACTACGTTACCAATGATGACGTCATTTTCTTAAAAATATACATTTCTATTGAGTTTTTATCTAATACATTTTGATTTCTTCGTATTTAATTTACGAATAAAATATAGCGTGTAACGTTTTTTTTTTTAGAATACGGAACATTTTTTTAATTTACAGTTAAGTTTCGTAATTTCTTTTTTATTTAATTTTATGTCTATTAAATCATAAAAGAAAGTTATGTAACAGAAAAAAACTTACTAAAACAACTTCGATTTTATAAAAAAAACCTTTTTGTCTTTGACCTTTGATACTTGAGGAAAATAAAATAAAAAATTAATCCAATTAATGGGATGAGAAAGTGCTCCTACACTTTCGCTTTAATTATGCGTTCATTTGCATAAAGCCAAACGACCTCTTTTTTTCATGATTAACGAGAGACGGTAACCTTGACTTTGTTTCATCGATAAATTTTTCTCACAGGTTACCTTGACATCAATTGATTAATTTTCAATGATAAAAAAGTCCGCTGTATGTGTCTCATCTATGAGACTTTGAAGAAAAATATAATTCAATTGACAAGGTACTCGACTAAATCAATACAACGGTTACGGCTGCAGGAGGTGACAATAACAAATAAAAAAAAAAAAAATTAATATTTTTATTTAATCTTGTGATTGGGACAAAAAAAACAAAGCACCGACAGTTTGCACTAAAAGTCCGTACGCACGGATGCTTTTTCATACACGCTAAAAAGTGTTCAAATACAACAAATGTATGTCTATGTATTTTTTTATATGGTAATACTTTTAAAGTAGGCGATTTTTTATCGGGCAGAGTTGCATTTTGAGCATTAACCGAAGGAAATAAGATTGATTGTATAACGTTTATCGTCCGAGAGCTGCCAATGTCGAGTTTTAATGCAATGTTAAAAAATCGTCCGTGCGAATGTGTTCTAATACTGTTTGGACAAACGCAAATAAATTCACAACTAAAGTTTGTTAAAATTAAACAAAGCAGTTATTTGTCTCAACTAGTGGCCTAATGGGCAAAATTCAACCATAATTCATATTAGAATAAGTTTTATTTTTAATTAAATTTTTAATTAAAAGTAGTAATTACCTTTTTGCACTTTTACTACACATTAACATCAACTGTGTCAAACTTCACGTTCAATTTTTCGCCCAATTTTCTTAAAAAGCGGTACAATGTTTTTTTTTTTGTTATGTACTTTATTTCAATGATCTTTATTTAAACAGCCGCTATAATATGCTCCCACTCTCCATTTTATAATTAAACTTCAACAAGAGTCAAGTGTAAATTGCTATTACGTATGCAGACTGTTGTCAAAGGAATGCGGCGGTGACATTTACGTTCCAATTAATATCTAGGAGCTTTTAACTGTCCCGTGTTTACTCCTCGTTATTAAGTCAAAGTTAATTTGTATTAATGAATATCGGCCTGTACACGAAAACATATTGTTGACGCAAAAACATAAAAAAAATAAACCGTGAACTACACTTTTCTGTTGGTTCTCTCTCAGTACTGTGGGCCTATCACGTATATTTGTGACAATCGGCTTTGTATATAGGTAGTCATCGTTAATAATGTCAAAAATAATGAATATATATGCTTTTATGTTCGTGCTATTGATGTTATGTCATATTCTATCCAAAAAATGTGTTTCAACATAATATCTTTAAGTAACTATCTATATTATTTTAGGACAATTATCTGACTTCAATCGAAACTATGTTTACATCTGCTTTTGATTATTCATTACCAGATAGCGCTATTAGATAATACTGCTGATTAGGCGAACAACTATCTGAGGGAATGCAGGTCTTAAGTCCTCAAAATAACTACATAATCTGTTAAACATCTTTGGGTTCACGATTTAATTTAATATTATATTCTAGTAAATATGGCTCATATTTTCACCCGATTTTTTTAATTCTAAACTACAATCGCCAGTTTACTGCTCTTTCTTATGCATGTGTAGATACCACTATAAAGATAATGAAATAAAAGCATCTTCCGTCTTTACCCCTCTAGAGCTCTAAACTATTTTATAGCATTAGCAAAATGATAAAGAAATAGCTCAAGTTACGTCAAAATTAAAACCATGAAATTTATTTGTATGTTGGCATTACAGTAATGTTCTAAGAAATTTTAAACTAATATATTTAGCCTGTAAAATAAAGTTTCCTTTCGACCTTTAGCTAAAAGCCAAAAAAGAAAGAAATGACAATGCAAACAGTTTTAAAAGCCCGTCTCTTTTTCATTAGCATACTATTAAAGAGGTTTTAGCGTTCTTATAAGATTCCACTGTTTATCTTTATAAAAGAGCCGTAAAATGTTAGGAACATTTTAATGAGAATAACAATGTTTTTCTTGTCACAAAAAATAAATTTGCCTCAGTTATTTACTTGGTTTGAAAGAAGAAAGAAAGAAAAAGTTTGTGTAATTATTTCGTTAAAATGATAGCAAAATTGTTTAATTTCATATTGTGCCTACATTTTACTAAGAGAATATTCTAATACTATATTATAAATGCGAATGTCTAGATGGATGGATGTTTGATTGAAGGTATCTAAGGAACGGCTACACGGATATTGATGAATGTAGAACATAGTCTAGAAGATCACATACTTTTTTTTTTTATTCCGCACGGACGGTGTCGCGTGTGACAACTAGTGTTAAATATAATTCTCTTAAGTTGTTCACAATACATTAAGATTTAAGAAATAATTTAATGAATCACGGTTGGTTTAATGTTTGATTGATCACGATTTGAATTATAAAATATCAAAACTGGCGATGATTACAATCAGACGGTGATTTAAAAAACAAAAGCGTACCAAGAGCATTGTAATGACGGGATACGCTCACAGTACCCTGACCATTTATAAATTTGGAATTCCATTAAGAGATTATCTTAACACAATAAAATGAGTTGAGCTTTGTTACTCATATCTCATACAAAATATTCACTGCCATATTGTGGTCTCTGTTTTTTTTTTTTTTTTTCAAAGAAAGTAAAAGGCATGACAATATGTTTTAGTACAGGTGTTTAGGTAGTGTAAATCTACGGTTATTTGTATTATTGTATTGACGGCTTCCATTACGTAATTGAAATTATCTCCATGAATAAGCCGGTCCATTTGATTTCGATTTGTGGCTTATTTTAGAATAGTCACTTTGAGTTGACGTAAGTAGAAGCTGCGATTTCCATTTTTAGGTGAGATTATTTTGTATGTTATTTATTTCATGTTATAAAAATTTATACAATTCTTATATTTTTATGAAGGTATCTCCAGAACGTCTCAACGAATCTGGATTAAATTTAGCACAGATATAGAACATAGTCTGGAAGAACACATAGACTACAAATAAAGTTTTTTTTTTAATTCCGCGCGGACCGAGTCGCGAGCGACAGCTAGTATTTAATATTATGATTCTCTTTTGTTCGGATTAAATAAGTAAGTAAACCTTCTATCGTAAAATGATGTCTTCACCATTTCATTCACCTTTCTAAACTGTTAAAATCATGATTAAGAACTTTTTCATTCAAAAAAAAAGGTCAAACAAAAGCGTGGAAAAATTTAATTCATTAATAACACGTAAATCAAAAAAATAAAGGGAAAATGAGCTCAGATGAAGATGAATTGCCAGGAAATATTCCGTAGAAAGTAAGACGCTCATTATAATTAAGAAGCTTTTAAAACATTAAAATGACTAACGACTCTTGAAATATTTTAAAACCAAAGATCATTAGTAGAATAATATATATTCAATTTATATCAAAACTGGAATTAGAAATACTGACGGTCGCCCATTGGTCTAAATTCGACCAAAATACACTGAAGATTTTTTTACATAAAAAAAAAAACTTTCTGCAATTCTTCCACATAACACTTATTGCGTCAATTGTTCAGGTAAATCACTTAAAATGGCAGTTTTCGCTCCACATATTTTTGTCTTCTAAATAATAATTCGACATAATTACTTGCTAGTTTTTAAACTTGATCTTTAATGTAAAAGCAACCCAGAATGTAATTAAGAAAGGTCAAAAGCTCAAAAGTATCAAAGTTACATTATTAAATGCCACCAGATGTACTTTGAAAAGAGTTAAACAAAACTTATTGCTTACGAGAAGTTACATTTTAATCATTGCTAATAAATAAACTAAATAAAAACGGCTACACTCACGTAGGTCTCACGAAAGTTTAAATAATTTAATTGGTATAAATGTTCAAATATTGTTGTAGTTACTATTAACTCCCTGCGACTTCGTCCGTGTTGATCAAGTAAGAAGCATTTAGCACTATAAATTCCAGACCGTAATCTATCGTTTCTTAATCACGGTTTCTTACTTCATCTAGATCCTTCTGGAATTACGTGGTTCAAAATATCCATCCATCCAAGTTTGTGAGTTTTATAATATTAATAATATTCTAATGATAATCTTGAAACGGGTCTTTTCCGTTAGGATTAGAGTCCCAATGAGACTTTGCCGATTGAGTCCATAGAATAAAAAAAAAATATATTCCGATTGTTACTAAACAGCATTTTTTTCATAAGGCTTTATATGACAAGGGTCTACATAAATGGTCTTAATAGCGTAAAGAAGATAAGTCTTAAGACAAGAGAAGTAATCTCAGTTGCGGTAAACTATGTCTCGATTAGATACGACTCGCCTGGGGATAGCAGACCGTAAAATAGCCTCTGAGCGAAATATGATTCGTTATAGAGACGAGATGTGAGAAAAGTCTCTGAAAATTACAACAGAGAAATGTTTTCTATTACATTTTTATTCTTAAAGTGTTGTGGCGATTGAAGATGGTTCTCCTTAATATATAAATCGCAATATTTTTCTATTTTTTTTTTTTTTGAATTCGTAAAAATCGTTGTTATCGTAATAAAACCTTTTTAGTTTCAAGGTATTTTAAAAGTGACGATTTATTTATTTAAAGTGAAAACCTGTTCATTTTAAACTTCATCTGCAGATGAACTTTTTTTTAGCGTCAAATTAACTTTGCTACGATATCAATTTAAAGTAAATCGTAAATTTAATTGAAACAAATTTACTAACAACAAAACATTGTTTAATGAGCAAATTCATATAATTACGTAATAAATCTTCCGTAACATTAATACTCGGGGCTAAAAATCTGTGTCGAAATCTCTAATCTAACCCCTCGCTTCAAGTCGACTGAGCTCTTGCTCGCTGCCTGAAATAACATTTGGATTTCATCTAAACCTTTCTCTTACAACGCGATAACTTAAAGATACAAATAACACACACAAATTGTACATTTCATGTTGGTCCGCAGTGAAACCCAGGGCTAATAAATTAAAGCTTCGTCGTATTTGATGTATTATTAATAACAAATCGAGGCATTACCTCAATTGAAGGTGGAACAAAAAGACACATGGAACATTAGCTACATTGTCCGTATCGATCAATACAACCCTGGCTGGTAGCTATTTGTTTAGAATACCGAGAACTATCCACTCTTAATTAACAATTACCATACAATACATTTTTAGTTTTGATGTCAAGTACAATATCATGGAAATAAAACAGTTTGATCATTGTTATTATTTATTATTTAAATTAACTTAAATAAAAGACGTTTGTAAATTCCATATTTGAACCGTGCTGGTTTTTGTACTACTGATTACTCAAAATTCTGTTTATTTTTTATACATTTTTGTATAGTAAATAAAAAATAACGACTCCCTTAATGAATGTAACTTAAGGGCAACTCTGAATTTTAAGTATTTTTAATAAGCAACTGGACGACTTTGGTTACATATGCTAACTCAGTCTGATGATGATGAAGATATGATTATTTTTAAAAACCTGTAACGGTGTATGTTCGTACCTCTTTAACACTGCGTGAACGAAATCGAATCGAAAAAAATTTACCAACTTTTCAAAATTATCTTATCAATTTAAGCTACCAATAACAACGTAAAAATTGTGCTTTCGGAAAATAATATTAACTGTACTATTACGCAACCAATCATTAACAAACTCAATGCATGTTTAATTTACATCATTATGTCAATTTAACGCAAATGGTGCACTAAAAGCTCGGTAAAAACGACAATCGTTTTGCCCTTTGGAAGAGGAAAATTGCTAATAATAGAGATAAATTCTAAGACCGTGATGTAGAGAACTCGGTTAGGTAGAAAGTTACGCTTAAATTGCGTATTTGGCCATGAAATACTAAATGGTAACTTTTTCGTATACTAAATTTACGTAATGGAGCCGGCGCGTTCACAATTTGAACTTTAATTAAGAAGAAAATAACCCTTTATTTTAAATGTAGTAAATTATAAATAATCATTTTGTTTTTTTATTACTTGACATTTAAATTGTATATTCTTTTTTATAGAAATGGTTTACGTAAATTAAATGTTAGAAATATATACCAATGTAATTTCACCTGTAAGTAAAAATATTAGATTTTTAGGTGGCAACACTATACTGTTGTTTTTTCTGTTGTATTTTAAGTTGGTTCTTGTGATTAATTAATAAAAGCACATTTCGCTGTATGTACAATTCAGTATTGTTTATTCAGTTTTTTCACATCATTAAATATTAGATTAAACTTTAACTATTTAACCTGAATTATTTTAAACGATATAAACTTATACTTTATAAATTAAACACTCGTAGTCTAAAATACAAATTAAGCAATATTGGAGATTACTGAAACAAAACAATTAATTTTTCATTAAAAATTATTTCCCTTTTGCACTAAGAGGAAAATAGGAATTCAATGACATCGAATTCGTCAAAATAGATTCAGTCTACAAGACATATGATTCAGGTTACATGATGTTATAATAAAATGTAAAATATAAAAATCTACTTACAATAAAACCTATCATAATTAATCGATAAGTCACTAAATTAAAACTCATGTTGTTTTACAAAACGAACAAAGAAAGCGCGGTATATAGAAAGTTGCACGCCATGGCGTCAAGAAGGCTTCCTCATCCGGTTGTTCTAATTGCTTCGTTTCCGTAGACTTATATTGGTTGTATGTTTACTGCGTCACTGCCAAGAGACCGCCATAAGTATTCTATAAGTATTTTTATTTAATCCAAAGAAAATATATTTCGAGATGAATTTAATTTAGTCATTTCTTCCAATTGAGCGGCTTATTTCACATAATTATGAAATTTGAAAATAAAAAAAACACTTTGTTAAATAGTAAAGACCAAACCAGTACTTGGTTTGATTCTAGTTAGTTCTACTATTATTATAAATAATATAGATTAGAGTAGAGAAATGAAGCCAAAATAACTTTTCAACCAAATATACGGATGAGTCTGTATACTAAATTAAATGACCCGTGCTTTATTTATCACCATATATTTTCAATGTAGAAACACCCATACAAATCTAAAAACAAATACAGTATTAATATACGGTAAAATTACCAAGCAGTGTATACTTTAAATTTCTTCCTTAGATTTCTAGAAATAAGATATTCACTTCGACGACATCCTTAGAGAATTCTTGCTAAAATCACCATCTAGGTATGCAAATGTAGACTTAACTTAGAAGACAGCTCTAATTGGTTGGAGGATGTACCAATACCTCTGAAACTTACCTAGTTTAATTGATATCGTTATAGAATAGAGTAATATAGTAGAGTTGAATTTTCACAGTTAGAAACTTCGACTATGCCTAAACTGTATCTTAATTTGGTCATACTGTTAAAAATATAATCGTATTGGAATGGAATGGAATACATTCGAATATAGTCAGATTAATTTAGGTACCATTGAAAATAAAATATTACGCCGTGGGTACTGTTCCAATTTAAGTCAGGCCTACTATCAATATATCTGTACGTGATTACAGCTTTGGGATGACCTGAAACTTTAAAACGGTCGATGTTGGATCGATAGACGCAATCTACAGTTTGTTGTCCCGAATATATGCATTTCTTTGTGTTATTTTGTATTATTTGTAGTCTAATTTAGTGTACCTAACGACAAAACTAATGCATATTAAACAGAATGAACAGTCATTCAACTGTTGAATAAAGTACAATTGAAGAAAACGTTTCGTAGAAATCCTATTTGCTTATTCATAGCTAAATTGGCAATTTTTATAGTCTCAGAATTAATTTAATATTGCTATTGTATAATAAACGCTATTAAGCCTTAATATGAACTACTAGCTGTCGCCAGCGTATAAACTTTATAAGTAGCCTATGTGTTCTTCCAGACAAGGTTTACAACCGTGCCAAATTTCATCAAAATCTGTTGAGTCATTCTGGAGATACCTTCAAACATCCATCCATCTAAACATTCGCATTTATAATATTGGAAAGAAGAAAGATTTAAATTATCCTCGAAAAATTATGATGTATGACGGACGAAAAAACAATAAGCGTGCGATTTGAAGATAAATAAAAAACAACATCTCCCTGCTCTTTTCTCTATGGCGGGACGGGGTGCTATACTACGTGACCTGAAATAATTATAACAATTCTGCAAAAAGTACATACAAATTACTAATAATACATAATGTACCTAATAAAATTAATGATGCATGAATTATAATCAACATGATACAAACAATGGAATGGTTTAATCCGATCAGTAATTTTAATGCGATTTGTTTAGTTTGCGGTTAAATTACAAACACCATTCATCTAGATATTTGATTTTGATAATGAGCTCTAAATTAATTGTTAATCATATTAATTGTGGTCATATAACGGTCGGTTTGCAAGATAAACATCGCAAATTGAAGTTTACATATATTTTATGGTGTTAAATTTATTTAATTACTAGCTTTTACCTGCGACTCCGTCCGCGCGGAATAAAAAATAGAAAACGGGGTAAAAATTATCCTATGTCCGTTTCCTGGTTCTAAGCTACCTGCCCACCAATTTTCAGTCAAATCGATTCAGCCGTTCTTGGTAAATATATTAATAATAATAAATGGTGTAACTAACACGACTTTCTTTTATATATATAGATAGATATAGATTTCAAACGACTAATAACGAATTACGTTATAAGACCACTTTACAGATTAACCGTGGATTTCTGAGACCAAAATTTGCGTTTAAAACTTATTGTTTTAACTTTTTTTCAAAGTAATAACAGGGATGATAATATGTTTTATACAGAGGTTTCGGTCTCAGAAACCCACGGTAAGAAATTTACTTCAATCCGAATACTACGAATATTTTGAGTAATTTAAATTAATTTTCAACATAATCCACACAGATATATTAGATCAATAAGTATATACAACAGCGAAAGTGATTTTTTATTAATATGCTGTAGTTAAATTGTAAATGCTTAGCGTAGTTCATAAACTGTCGAATAGATAGATAGAGCAACATTAAAAATAGTTGTATCTAAAGTTGAGTTTGAAACCTAATGAATGTCTAGGTGCATTATAACATCAAACTTGCTTATTCAGCGGAAATCGATTCCTCGTTTGCCACTGGCAGCTTGTGACGTAATCGCTTTTGAGGTAGGGTGCTACTATAAACGTGTCGTACTTTAAAGTAATACAATAAATTATTTAGACTGAAATAATTAGAAGCAATGCACCGAATTGTATAGTGCCTTGACATCGGCTCATACAGGTTCCCACTTAAAGTTACCATGAGTTAAAGATGAATAGGTCTTAGGCAGTCACGCTGGCCCAGTGTGAATTAATTGACTTCTCACACAACTTTGATTTTTTTATTATAGAACGTTCGATTAGTGTTTATTTGAAATTATAAAATTAAAAATACATTGTACATGATGGTTATCGAACCAGGACCTGTTTACAAGTCCAGCTATTCACTGGGATACTGCGAGGATAATTTTCCTATAAGAAGCAAAATAGAAATTAAGCTTTTCTATGGTACAAAAAGCTAAACTAAATCAACAATAAATAATATCTTTAACAAATTCTTTATATTTTTAATTCTTTTTCATTGATTTTCATTATTCATTCTAAAGCAATGTATTAATTAAAAGTTGGAGGACTTGGGATTTTCAAAGAAAATCGCACCTCCTTTTACCTAAAAACGCAGATTAACTCATATGTTGTCGGTATTCTTAGGGTCTGACTACTTAACAGTTACTCTTAAACAAGATTTAAGCTAAGCGCCATCTGCGCCCGGCAACCTCAAGCCTGGTGAAGCTGTAAATGCCTCTTCAAGGAGAACAGGCAACAGACTAATCGGTCTCAAAAATTACTTAACAGATAACCTAAATCTCACTATATTACCTACAAGATAAGATAAAAGCGTTTATTTCTATCGTAGTTAAAGTTGCTCGTGTACCAATACTCAAGGGATACTGTACCAGACAGGCGTAAAACGTAAGCGATATCAAAGGAATAAATGTATAAATACATAGAAATACCCAAATTATCTAACTGAAGAGTCCTCTTCAAACATGTGACTGCAACGTGGCGTAAGGAGATATAAGTAAGCTCTTAATATGTATGTTATATAATGGGAATTAAGGCAATTCATTTTATTGCCACACATTACGTGGAAACTTTCTCGCAATGGCCAATACTCTGTAACGATATTGGTATTCCATATCATTTTTTTTAATGGAAATAACAGAATTTTGTATATACCATAACAAAAGCTTCTATTTTGGTATAACAAAACTTCGTAATAAGTTTAAAATTTTAATCTTAAATTGATGAGAGGTTTTAATTAATATAAATAAACCTTTAATTAATGCATGTTTATTATTTATGTATCATTCCATGCGAATGTTTCAAATCTATATACAAGTATACTCGTATATAAAAGAGCAATCTGATTGACTTAACTAACAACGCACAGCCAAAGCGTCTAAGTCTAGAGTCTTGAAATTTTGCATAAAGGTTCCTCTTTCTTCGTAGGCTTCCACTAAGAAGAGATTTTACGACATTCGTCTCATAAGGGTCCAAATGGGGGTCCAACCTTTGGAGCGACGTTATTCCTTCCGCAGAATTTCATGAAAATTGAGATAAATAATGTTGTATATTTACGAAGCAGCCCATATCTATAAATCTATTAATACAGAGTTAAGTAAAATGTGACAATCATTTCACAGAATAATCCTTCCTATTTAAAACATAATATATAAAATGTGTTACAAATAAACATTTTAATTCCAATGTCAAAGTAACATTTAGACATAATTGTGAGCACAGAAACGGCACACGGGTTCGTAATCCGGCGGGTTGTTACGATCCCTAGTATTAGGCCTCTAACTAAGGATGGATTACGCAAATACGTTACACTAGCCTCAATTTCTGACCGTCGAATTGGACTGAGATCACATCTTATTACATCAATGAATTTGAAAACTACTTTTTGTTATTTAAATACAATTAATATTTTTTTCCTTTCCAAATTTTACTTTATTTTTCTCTGAACCTAACCAAAATCCGTAATTATACATCTGTTTTTAGAATCACCTTATTTCACTTATACGTGTATGAAAATTAACAATTATTTACTGCTGTAACTGACGCACTGACGCAAAGGTTTTTGCAGAATATCAGCGCTTATTCCTGAAAAGTAATAAGTACAATGCTGAGTAAAGGCCTTGTCCATTTAGCATTGCAATCCTAGAAGGAACTTTGATTTTTTTATACTTGTTAATATGTACATGCTTGTTGCTTTTTTTATATAGTTTTAGTATTTTTTCCCTCATTTCACCATGTTTGTTTTTTTTACATTATTATTGTTTATTTTCTAATTATTGTTTGCTTTCTGAATGGATTAAATGAGTTTATTATTATTATTATTAAGATGTTATATTTGCGACTGTTTAAATCCTCATTGTTAAGAAATTTTTAAATAATAATAAATAATTTAAACGAGAGAATATGTACGTGATATAATATTTGATCGTAAAATATATTTCCAATAAACGAAAATCACTTAAGAGAAAGTTTAACAATTTAGTACCTAATAAAGTTTATTGAAGTAGCCCATCGTACCAGACACGAAATAAGCAATCAGACTGAAGGTAAGAAAACGAAAGAATGAAAAGCTTTTGCCAAAATATCGAATTCGTTGGAAAAAATAACTGGGCTATTTAATTTTTTTCAAATTCATTCAATTTCAAGTTAAAACATACTTAAAAAGTTTAAGTTGGAATAAAAAAAATATAGATAACATTAGGAAATATATTATAGACAGCCTGTATATATCTAGTTTTTGTAATCTTATATTGACTTATCAATAATTCTTGGATTCATGAGGTCATTAGTAATGAAAAGAAATAGGGCATTTACTTGATTTTTCTTGTCGTGCTCGAATGAACGCAAGATTTCGTACATAAAATATTACTGCATAAGTGAGATCACTTGGCCCACCGATCGATCGCTGGGTCCATCAGCCCAACAGGAAGAGTACCCCATAAGTGAACTCACAAGGGACAATTTGTGTACCCTCAACGATTACTTTGCGACTTTTGGAACTTAACATTAAACAATTCCAATGCCATAATAAATACCAAAATGACACGTTAAAATAATTGTAAGGGCCTAAAGAGATTAACCAAGCTGGAGATTTTTATGATTGTTACATAAAATGTTTCATTACAAAATAATAATGTAACACCTGCACTTCGTATCTATACGAATGAAGCGTCGATTTCGAGCTGTAACTCATTTATTATCTAGATAATAACAAAGTTACGATGCTTTTACATTACGATGAGCTCATCATATCCAAAGGTAGCGAACGCTAGGTAATTAATTAAGATTATTGGTAAGAACATGAAAGACATCGTAAATCTTTTATTAACATAATGCGCGTTGTAAATATGTTAAACTTAAAAGCTTAACAGCGAAATGAGGCTATCAATATTTTTAATGATATTAAATTTTGTTATATAACATTTTAGTGTCTTAATTATAAATATATATAGTGTTGTATATAAGTAGTCCTTCTTAATCTTATTTTATTTTAATATTAAAAATTCGTTTAGATGGATGGATGTTAGTTTGAAGATATCTCCGAAGGGATCAACGGATCTTGATGAAATTTGGCACAGAAGTAAGACATAGTCTGGAATAACACATATGCTACTTATTACTTTATGTTTTTTAATTTCTCGCGGACAAAATCGCGGGCGACAACGAGTTATAACATAATAGAGGGAAGGTCATATAGCTGTTTCAAAAACAAACACACAAAACATTCACTCAAACTGAGAATAAAACCCATAAAAATCTAGATTTTTTTTTACTAATTTTACGTACAATAAATAATATTATATAGATATTGTTAAAGTATATAGTAATAGTATAAACCAACATACCACTCTCTTCAGTACTTCTGTGAAGGTCCACAAAAAAGCACTAACTTAACTTTTATTTTATATGAAACTTAAATGAAAAATATGAAAATTACACCACGTTTATTTACTGATAACATAACATTGATGTTGGAAAAATTAAAAAAAAAGTTCTTTTAACGAAAACGCCGAGGCTTTTCGCAGCAAGAAAAGCGTGCGTACCCGACGACGGTCGCCGCTGAATGGAGCTGAAGCACCTGTTGGCTAAACCTCACTCACACAGCCCCCCGGTGCAGTGCTATTAATTATAGTTCTAACGTACATTTCAGTTTTCATATTTCTTATCAATGTTTCACATTACTCATTTAATATGCGTAAATAAGATGTATATTGAAAATTTTTACAACTAAAAAATGGATGTAATAAAATTGAAATCTGTTCAACTATATTTGAAAAAATAACTAGACGTCAATCGATCCTTACATTACATAGTAAAAAATGTGCATTTGTCAATAAACTAAAAAATTCTGTCGCCATTAGAATATTACACTATCCCTGAGTGACAGAGTATATCTTACTAAATGGGAAAGCTTACATGGATGGATGAATGTTTGTTAGAGGATATCTCCGGAACAGCTCAACGGTTCTTAATGACATTTGGCACAGATGTAGAACATAGTCTACAGACTATGTTCTACATCTGTGCCAAATGTACTGTATGTATGTAAAAAATGTATGTATGTAATGTACATCGGCTACTTATTAAGTTTTTTTGCAATGCTGCGCGGACGGAGTCGCGGGTGAAAGATAGTTTAATATTTTTTTTTTATAAAATAAAGAATAAATATGCGCCCGTAACAAGCCAACACGGACTGATAGTATATTTTATTTAATTGTTTTAATTATGTGACGTGTGCGATTCAAATCTTACAATATTAAGCAAGTATATCGTTTTTATTTAACTATGTTAATTAATTGTGGCTTAAAAGGTATCAATCAGCATACACATGTTTATAGATGGCTGTGGGTCCCTTTAGTAAAGCTTTAAGACTCAACGAGTCAATACATGTGTACTTAAAAAAACGTTTTCCTTTTCTGGTGAATATATTGGGTTGGCAACTAAGTAATTGCGGATTTCACTCATACATGGCTTAAGTTGAATTTTTAGGTTTGTAGACGTAGTACAAATGTAAAACACATTTTGTTATTTAATAGTTGGCAATTCAGCTGTCAATCAGTAAAAAAAGTTTTTTGATCGGTTCCGTAGTTTTCGCTTGGTCTTCATTGAAAAATGGAAAATCAACAGGAACGTTTAGTCATATTTTGCTTTTTTATTTCCGCAAGGGGAAAAACGAATTGCAAGCTCATAAAAAGTTATGTGCTGTTTATGGTGAAGAAGCCTTAAAAGAACGGCAGTGTCAAAATTGACTTGCCAAATTTCGTTCTGGTGATTTTTCACTCAAAGATGATAAACGCGCTGATCGTCCAGTTGAAGTTGATGACGCCCTAATCAAAGCAATAATCGATTCGGATCGTCACAGTACAACACGTGAGATTGCAGAGAAGCATCATGTATCACATACATGCATTGAAAATCACTTAAAACAACTTGGCTATGTTCAAAAACTCGATACATGGGTTCCTCTACATTGAACAACTAACGAAATTAATCAATGCAGTTGAAGAAAAGCGGCCCGTCTTGGCAAATCGAAAAAGTGTTGTATTCCATCATGACATTGCAAGGCCACATACATCTTTGGTTACTCGGCAAAAATTATTGGAGCTTGGTTGGGATGTTTTGCCACATCCACCATATAGTCCTGACCTTGCACCATCGGATTACTTTTTGTTTCGATCTTTACAAAACTCCTGGAATGGTTAAAATTTCAATAATGATGATGAAGTCAAATCGTACCTGATTCAGTTTTTTGCTATTAAAAACCAGAAGTTTTATGAACGTGGTGTAAACGCGGTAATGCAAAGGTTCTTATAGTTGGTCGTTGCACGGTGGGACGAGTACAAAACTGCGGGAATACGATAATTGAGGCAGTTCTGCTAAAGGAAGGAAGCACAGTACCTTGTCTCTTTTCACCGGTCTTCTCCTGCTTCTGGACACCTCCAGCTCGAACTTGCACACACTTTAAAGACTTTTTCGAATAAAAAGTTGCGGAGCGGCACACGCACAACGACGACGATTTCAGCCATTATGTATTTTCAAAAACGTGCGATTGCGGGGCGCGTCCTTCTCGCTCACCTGTACTGTGCGGGAAAAGGACGGGAAAGGATGCAACGACCAAACGCAAAAACGGCGTAACCATTCCCCCGGGCTTGAAGGAACGCCTTCAAAAAATTTAGATGAAAATAACGCGATATCTAACTTCTAACTAAGTACCTACATTACTAATACGACTAATAACTAAGATTAATGAAAAAACGAATGTAATTTAAGCGCGCTACTGTTTAGGTAACGGACAAAGACGAACAACGGGACGCAAGTACGATCCAGTCGTAGTCCTAACCCGGGCGACGCGAGTGACTCCTGTGGAGTCGGGAAAAACTTCCTCTATGACACCTAATGGCCAATGTAGCGGTGGCGTATTATCAGTTATGATAATTACGACTGAACCCACAACGACTGGATCCACCGGCGTATTCCACTTACGACGCGATTGCAACGTATGGAGGTAATCCCTTCTCCAGCGCTTCCAGAACGATTGAATTAATTTATCTAATAAGTTGTGCCTAGCCACAATAGTAAGGCTTTCATCTATTTCTTTCGCTGGCAAATACCGTAAAGGTGAGAGATTTAAAAAATGCGCTGGAGTCAAAGCGAGGGGTTCGGAAGGATCACTAGAGAGCGTTGAACATAAAGGACGAGTATTCATTACCGATTCAATTTGAGCAAGCACAGTGCTTAACTCTTCAAACGAAAGAGTGGTGTCACCAATGACCCTATATAAGTGTGACTTTAAGCTTTTTATATTGGCCTCCCAATTCCCACCGAAGTGACTAGCTGTCGGGACATTAAGAGACCATTCAATTCGATTTTCCGATAACATATGACCGAAGTCCGTATTATAATACTTCGAACAAAGAAATTCGTGAAGTTCTGATAGTTTTCGCTTGGCGCCTATGTAATTGGTTCCGTTATCTGAATAAATTCTACCTACCGAGCCACGTCTCGAAAGGAATCGTTTAAAAGCGTTTATAAAACTCTCAGTGCTCAAGTCACCAGCTAATTCTATGTGTACCGCACGAGTAGTCATACAAATGAATAAGCACACGTAAGCCTTGGTGGAACGAACACCTCGGCCGCGAGTCATAGTGACCTTGAATGGTCCAGCATAATCAGTGCCCGTGTGAACGAAAGGTTTAGCGGATTGAACGACACGACAAGTACGATGATCAGCCATCTCAGGAAAGATTGGCTTAGGTTTAGCGCGAAAACACGGAATGCACCTACGGACCCTATTCCTAATTAAGTCACGCGCAGAGAGTATCCAATACCTCTGACGTAAGAGGGACATCAGCAGGTCAGGACCGGCGTGACAATTTAACTTGTGATGATAATCGACGAGTAAATTTAATATGGGATCTCTTCTAGGAAGCAGAATGGGAAATTTCTCTTCGTAAGTCAAGTTAGAGTATCTCAAACGTCCACCGACTCTTATCAAGCCATCCTTGAGAAAGGGCTTCAGGTGTCGAATTGAATTACTACAATCTTTGTTATTTCTGAGTTTTTCAAGTTCAGTATTAAAATAAAAGCGTTGAAGCTCGCGAAATATTATTAGCTCAGCGAAATTGTAATCCGAAGCTGACATACGGTAATTTAATGGTAATAGTTTTACGAAACGACAAAGGTATATTACAATACGTAACAATTTACTCCAGGAAGAGACACGATCTCCTAAACTAAGTATAGGACTCCTTTCAATTGGTGTAGCAACTAGAAGGGTGTGTTTCCTTTCTTCGGGCGCCTCGGGCGCAGAGGAAGGGTTAAACGAAACGATAGGCCACTGTGAGACGTCTAAGCGCGCCCAAGGAGGGCCGCTAAACCAAAGCGGATGATTTATCAAGTTAGACGGAGTGAGTCCACGCGACAGACAGTCGGCGGGATTGTCTGTACTCGAAATATGATATAAATTATGCGGCGCTAAATTATTTTGTATTTTTGTAACTCTGTTGGCTACAAAGGTATTCCATCGGTGAGGCGAGGAATGTACCCAGCAGAGAGCGACAGTTGAGTCCGAAAATGCGAATATGTTACGAAAAATCACGCGACTTTGACATGCGTCTACCACCTTTTTAATAAGTTGAGTTAATAAAAGAATAGCACAGAGTTCAAGACGAGCGAGTGAGACAACCTTTTTTGGAGAAACCTTCGATTTAGCCGTTATCAAATTGATTGTATTAGAGTCCCTATTTTGAACGTGAAAATAAATAACTCCCCCGTACGCTTTCTCGCTGGCGTCTGCGAATGCTAAAATAGTAATTACACTATCAGCGACGATACCAATGTGACGGGGAATTTTTATATCACCTAACAAGGGAAGTTCCTCTCTTAAACGTGTCCATATTTTAACTATATCTTCAGGCGGAGTGTCATCCCAATCACAGTTACACAGCCAAAGCTGCTTGATAATTAATTTTACGTACAAAACGACAGGTGCGACAAATCCCATAACGTCCCATATTTTAGCGACACACGACAATATCGAACGTTTAGTACAAGTTGTTATGGGAGTATTAATTTTTATACTGAAATAATCGGACGTGGGAGACCAACACAAACCGAGTATCTTATGTTGATCTGACCCGTCAAATTCTTTTACTTCCGGTAGACGGTGCGATGGCGGAATCGAATCTAAAACCACTTGTGAATTACTAGACCATTTGACCAATTCAAATTGTCCCGCTTTCATGAGACCTATCAACTCTGAAGCGGTAGAAATGCCCAACTCTTCAGATGGGACTGAGTAAACGAAGTCATCCATATATAGGCTTGTATCGATGACTTCCCTAGCCTGAGGGAACGAAGCGCCTTCGTCGGCCGCCAGCTGCTTAATAGTGCGCAGCGCATGAAAGGGGCTAGATTTGAGACCGAATACTACACGATTAAATTCATAAACCTGTAAAGGTTGTTGCGGGGAAAAACGATACAAAATGCGTTGAAAACGCCTGTCAGATTCTCTTATGCCGATGCTTAGAAACATCTGACGAATATCAGCGGAAAGAGCGATCGAAAATAAACGAAAATTATTAATTATGTCAAACAAACTACCTTGAAGATTTTCACCTCTATATAATAGGTCATTAAGAGAAAAACCAGTGCTGGTTTTACAACTACCATCGAGAACTACACGTAACTTCGTTGTGACCTTATCTTCTCGGATCACACCGTGATGCGGAATAAAATACGAACTTTGTGAAGAATTACAATTTATAGGCGAAATATAACCCTTTTCTAAGTATTCGCGGATAACATTGTCATATGCGATCTTTAATTGTGGAGAAGCCTGCATCTTTCTCTCTAGGCAATAAAACCGTCGCTCACTTGCCTGACGCGAGTTACCGAGACAGCTGACGTCAACCTTGAAAGGCAACGCCACCACGTAACGACCGTCACTAGCTCGCGAGGTAGTACTCGAGTAAAACTCCTCACACACTTTATCATCGGGACTAAGTACTGGAGGGACGTCGACTTCCTCCAGCTCCCAGAATTTCCGTATAACGGAGTCTAATGGATCTGCGGTGCAGCAATACGAAACGGACTCGTGACTATTTACGCGGACCGGAGCGTCACCAACAATGACGTAGCCGAGGACCGTTTCTAACGCGAGCGGTGAGACATGCGGAGGTTTTCCTTGAACCTTATTCGATAAAAGAAGATGCGGAAAAATAGAGGCACCGATCAACATTTGAACCGGGCCCGAGCAATAGTAGGTATCGTCTGCTAGCGGAAGATCTTTAAAATTCGACAATAACGAAGGATCGACTGTTGCGGTCGGTAGCCGTTCTGTTATTTTATCTACAACCAACGAATCAATATTATAAAAAATGTTGCGATCGAAACGAGAATGAAATTTAAGTTTTACGGAACCTTGAATGGCTTTACTCGAACCTCCTATCCCCTTAACCACTGAATAAGCGGGTCTTATGTTTGTGTTTAAACCTAAAATTTGACAACAAGAGCGAGTAATAAAATTGCTTTGAGAAGCGCTGTCTAACAATGCGCGAACGCAATGTTCTTTACCACGAGAATCTACAACGATAACACGCGCGGTTGCTAGTAATACCGTGGTAGGGCCACGAATATCGCTGCGAGTAATACTGCGACTATTCGCCAGCGCACAAAGCGCGACGTCATCGGTGCCTGCGGAGCGAGCGGGGTGCGTATTCGACTCGCTTGTAAGAGCGGGACGTGCGGCCGCGGCGGCCGTGAGTCGTGTGTTCTGTTGTGCGGCCGTCTGAGCGTTTCTCACGGCAGCGGGTTCGATTCCGAAGCACAATAAAGTATGATGTTTAGCGTTACATTTTTTACATGAAGATGTCGAGGCACAAGCGGAAACACGATGACCAGAACTTAAACAATTTATGCATAAATTTTTCGACTTGACGAATTTAAAGCGTTCATTCGGTTTGTAGTTATTAAATACCTTACATTTATAAATGTAGTCGTGATTACAATTGCACAAAGTACATGCGGACGACTCGAAACTAGTATAAGCGTGCATAGTCAATGGCTTACGATCAAATGGTTTTTTGTTGTTATTAGCAACCTTTACGACGGATGAGGTGCGTTCCAATACCTTAATATGTTCGCGAATAAAAGAAACCAGGCTTGAAAATTTTGGAATTTCACAACTCTGACTATGACAATGGTTGGATTCAAATGCACGCGCCGTATCAGTATCTAGTTTTTTAAGTGCGATATGCAAGAAAATTAAATCGGAGAGGTCATCGACTTTTATGTTTTTTAAAGCGGCTACTGACGAAGCGAATTTATCTAAGAATGATTCTAAACTATTAGGGGTTGCAGAAGTAATGGATTTAAAATCAAATAATTGATCCAGGTATGAAGTGGCAGAGAGACGCTTATCTTCATACTTACTAGTTAACAAATCGAAGATTAATAAATAGTTATCAGCTGAAGGCGTGATCCCCGAGCATATGGAGCGTGCCCTGCCAGTTAATTTGCCTAATAAGTAATAAAGCTTCTCTGAATCCGACAACGAAACATTATTATGTACGACGTTTTGAAAACTTGCAATGAACAAAGGCCAATTTTTTATGTCGCCATCGAACTCGGGAATCTCCATCGGAGGCAATTTCGGAGGTCTAGGTTGACATGTCGGTCCGACATGAACACTAGTGTGAGAGTATTGCGATTGCAATTTTTTGGCAGCTCGTTTCACACTTCCTAATAGAATTTCGAACGAGGAAAGCGGTTGATAATCGACAACGTAATTAGGATTTGCCTTCAACTCTAATGTAGCTATTTTATCCAGCACATTTTCAAAATCATCACGCAATGAATCAACAGTTTCAAACTCGCACAAAAACGAATCTGCATCAAATGATTTTGAATCAATATCTTTAACGCGATCAAAAATTGTTTGCATGCGGGAGAATATCCTATCTCTTTTAGCATATTGCAATTGCAAACTGGTATCGGCCGGTGCCATTTTTATAGAAAAATAGATGTAAGCAAATGTTTAAAATTAAACAATTTAAGCGAAAACAATAAGAAGCGACAGAGAAACGAAATACCAAGTACCGGTACGAGCAAGCAATGTTAACGAAAAATATTTAATTTTAATTATTCTATTCAATTTAATTATTCTATAATCGCGGTACGAAATATACGAATACCGCCAACTAACGCGGCGAGCGGGCGGCGCGGGCTTGTAATAACTTACCCGGCCGGTGAGCGAACGATAATTTAAACGAAACGAAAACGATATATACGATACATACGCGGGATGAACTACTTATTGTACACTTAATGCGATTTAATGAACATAATTTTAACTACAACGACTTGAAATTAAATATATACCTATATGCAAGTATAATATTATTACGTAATTTCAAACGACAAAATGGCGGGTTAGTGCAATTTAATTTATTTATACGACTTTAAGAGACAAATATTAAGTATTTGAATGAGTTTAAAATGCGGGTTAAGCGAACTAAATTAATATGTAAGCGAACTAAATCGATATGTTAGCGAATTAACTAAGATATAGCGGGATGAACGAAAATTTATACAAGTAGGTAGGTAACCGCGCGAACCGATGCCACGGGTGTACGAACTACTTTGTACGCGGTTTTAATACGAAACGAAACGAATTTAGATAATGGCTAGCGCAGATTTTAACAAATAATCCCGGCTCGTTTGGACCAAAATGTAAACGCGGTAATGCAAAGGTTCTTATAGTTGGTCGTTGCACGGTGGGACGAGTACAAAACTGCGGGAATACGATAATTGAGGCAGTTCTGCTAAAGGAAGGAAGCACAGTACCTTGTCTCTTTTCACCGGTCTTCTCCTGCTTCTGGACACCTCCAGCTCGAACTTGCACACACTTTAAAGACTTTTTCGAATAAAAAGTTGCGGAGCGGCACACGCACAACGACGACGATTTCAGCCATTATGTATTTTCAAAAACGTGCGATTGCGGGGCGCGTCCTTCTCGCTCACCTGTACTGTGCGGGAAAAGGACGGGAAAGGATGCAACGACCAAACGCAAAAACGGCGTAACCACGTGGGATTATGATGCTGCCTGAAAGATGGCAAAAGGTCATTGATCAAAATAGGCAATACATTACAGAATAAAGTTATTTAGTTCCATGAAAAAATTGTCTTTGATTTTTGATAAAAAATCCGCAATCACTTAGTTGCCAACCTTATTTTCAGATCAGAAGAATAATTTAACTGAAGTTATTCCTTTTTACTTAAAATCTACACAACTTTGAAAATATTTATACATTTATAATCTATAGTGGGTGAAGTTAGACGATAATTCATTTTATGCTCTGTGGATATTTAAAATTTTGTTTTTCAATATCCACAGAACATAAATACATAAAAGGGAATTTACTTTTCTGATTTGGGATTAAACTAATGGATAGAATATTGGAACAAACCTATTACTCTGAAAAATTTATAAATATAAGAGAGATAAACAACCTTCCATCTTTTTTTTTCTATACTAAATATAAAGTTCAAAGTTCTTGATAAGATTAATTGCGGTCTTAATAATATCTTAAAATAGTTTGGTAAAAGACCAAAATAAAGCCAATGACGCAAATAAGACCCTCGAGGCACTAATTACAGTAAGAAAGTTGATTGAAAACATTTAAAGCAAATTAGAGTGGGCTATTACTTGCCTTGTATCCAACTTATCGTTGTAATTACTACAATTTATTTATTTTAGTAACAAAGTAACTGAAAAAAGGAAACCAAACGGTCCACTTACAAGAAAATTAATCTTTATTACCTCCATTATCCATTACGGGCTATTTATGGTAGCACTAGCCGTCGCCCGCGATTCCGTCCGCGCGAAACTATAAAAAAAATAATTAGTATCCTATGTGTTCTTTCAGATTACGTTCTACACATATGTACAAATTTCAGCGAGATAAATGAAGCCGTTTTGGAGATACCTTCTAACAACATCCATCCAAACATCCAAACGGCCACCTGGAATCGCCGAAATAGCGAGGCGACTGGTGCCCATAGACATCTAGAGTCTGCTTTACCTACCTTTGATCAACGGAGAAGGGGACGTACTGAAAAATGGTATTTCCCCTTCCTATGCATCCCCTCTTCCGCCAAATTCACTTCTTCTTTCCATCCTTTCCTAATAAGAAAAGCATGGGCCGGAAGATAGGATTAAAATTAGGCCTCTGGTTCCAAACTCATCAGACGAAAAGCGGAATTGCCTCCACTTCACTCCTGTCTTCTGTGCGTTCGTGATATTTCGACGGTTGACCTGGTCTTGCACCCAACAAATATTGTTGTTGCGGAATATACCTCTGTAATTTTTTTTATAAAGTTATTCCCATTTTGTGCATAAAGGTTTTACTCGTAGCGTTTTTTTTGGCCGGCAACCAGGAGGGTCATGTATGTTATAGGTATGTCCATTGTATTATGTTCTGAAGTCTCAACGACTTGACCGATTTTATGAAGTATCAGTAAGTATCAGAATAAGTTAAGTATTCTTCTAAGAATTGTGATATTTTTGTTTATTATTTCAGGCTACTTGTTTCTGGTGGTTAACAATTAAAGGTGAAAGTTTGGTTTTTTCTTTTTAAATGTATTAATAGTAGATTTTTGTTAATTCCAACTAAGCTCTATGATAAATAATCGAGTGCCGATATTCGAACACTGGACCACGAGTAAAAAAGAAACTTAACTACGATCAACACATAACAAAGTATACATAAAAAACGTGCTCACAACCACGTTTGGAATTTATTAGCCAGCATCAATATTGTAATCTGCGACCAGAATTGTTCGAACAATACGTTTTTAGCGTTTTCAAAACTGAAAATAACATAATGGTTTTAAACTTAGACTTAATCATTGTATATTTATACGCTATGTAATGAAGTGCCAATAGGGTAAGTGTTAAAGGTACAGATATCAAATGACGTGGTTATAGGTTCGAATTCGGCGATAAGACTATTGTCATAAACTCATGAACCATATTCTAGAACACATTTAGAGCCTATTTGGAATTGTGACAAGAAATATTAATATATTTAAAATAATATGGAAATTAAATTTCAATAACGAAAACGTAACCTGTAGACAGTTTAACCGCAAACAGCAACAATGAATACAGCTTGTCGTGTATTGTCTACGCAGATTTATTACGTAAAATGAAAATAAACGTGCGTGCACGATAAATCTGCATGCTAGAATTGTGACGGTAAAAATTAATAGCCTTCACGTATTTTTGTACCCTGTACATTCAAAAGTCATCATCTATCTTCTTTTCTGAGAAATTAACATTCGCAGATCCATCACATTTGGATAGAAATTCTATCCAAAATCACTACCAAAAATACTGATGTAAGTGACATGCACTAAAATATTTGCATAGAGGTATTGCTAAATTTATTTTAAAGATAAACAATAATTAATAGAGCGAGGCGTTCCGATTTCACATTCAATAATACATTTTGACATCCTGTCGACGCCCTCATCGAATAATCCTGTAATACACTCTTACCGGGTTCTTGCTTTTCCGTCGAATTCGGCATCTAAAGGTTATACTAGGCCTATTACACGTTGTGATTTTTTTTATATTTTTCTTAATATTAATTACGGAGATAAAAAGTCATTATTGAAACAGTTTTTTTTTTTTATTTCCGGTATTATCATTTTTCCCTCACAGCACAGAATACGCCCGGAATACACGAATGAAAATTAAATGCAATATATCTATAAAAATTAGCTTTGTTTTGGTATCTAAAAGATTCTGGTACAATAATTATTGATGAAGTTATTATAGAAATACGGTTTTTTGCTTCTCCTGAAAAATTAGATTTTTCCTATTACGGGGTTATTCGGTGGCGGCGTCGCTGTATCCACCTTGGGTTTCCACTAACAAAACACCTGTGCAAAATAATATAGTTTTCTGTCTCACATTAAAAAAAAAAAGATAATGCATTACTCAGATCTTTTATTTTTTATTTTCGCATGTTAAATTCCGACCTTACTGTTTTAGTTTCTGAATTCACGCCGAACATTATATCGTAATACGAGATTCCTATTAGATAACATTTATAAGATAATCTAATATTAACTGAAATCACCCACAGTATCAGTGTATTTGCGGAAACTTTCCCAACTAGCGTATATTGAAAATTCTAAGACTGCTGCGTAGGCGATTTCAATATTGTGAAGCAAATATTCGCAAGCAATATTTCTAGTGAAAATCTAAAAAAAGACAGTGCAATTTAAGATTCGTTGGCTCAGGGGTTAAGCACTTGACTTGCAATCTGAAGGTCCTGGGTTCGAATCCCGCCATGTGCCAATGTGTTTTTCGATTTACATTTGTACATTTATCCGACGTTCTTACGATGAAGGAAAACATCGTGATGCAACCTGCACATATCTGAGAAGAAATTTAATTATACGAGTATGTGTGAAGTCAACCAATACGCACTGGGCCAGCGTGGTTGACTACGGCCTAGTCACCCCTTACTTAGGGTAGGGTAGGTAGGTCCGAGCCCCTCAGTGGGGACGTATAGTGACTTATGGTGATATTTTGTTTTTTTTTTTTTTTGCTAAAAATAGATATAACTTTATTTCATAAATGAAAACGTTTGATTTACGAAACGTTGTTTCCTTATTATTAAACTAGATTAGACTTCAAACTTTAAAAATCAACAACACGAAAGATATTCTTCCGGCGTTGAAAACTTTGTTCCACTTCGGAACTTTCTTTTTCTAATTACCACTGTTTCTTGTAATGTATCGGTATTAATTAAACGGCGGTTGGTTTGGGACTGATTTATTTTCAAACATACAGACGGTAGGTTATACTAACCTACCTACATTTAACACAATATATTACAGTCTCTCCCTTAAAAGAATTACTACATATACACAGTATTCAACATCAACACTTCCCTTCTTCAAAAAAAAAAACACAATACACATTACAGTACAAGAATTTCGTTTTTAACAACACAGCAAACATTTGTTGTCATACAAATGTTTTACATTTTAGAACAATACAATGCAGATAAACACAAATGAACCCATATAAAAAACTAAGCCATTGTCATTGAAGAAAAGTAACTTCAATCAACAATCATAATTAACTAAATAACATTATCCTCGAATAAACAACAAATTATGGGGTCAACTTATTAACAAACAAACTGAAACATTTTAATACTTTTTTAAATATAATTTAAACATGTTTTTGTACCAAACTTTTTCAAATACAATGAATTTACAATTTTTCTTTGTAATTCTAAAACATACAGTAACTTCAGATTTAAATATAGTCCACATTAATTCTAGAACAATAAACAAATGAAACAATTTTTTTTTTTACACTGTACATAATAAATGGCGATTACACATTAATATTATTTTAACCGAACTCCATATCCCTTATCAATTAGAACTTTAAAGTTAAATTAATTCACACTGTAGTAATCGACCCAGTCACTACAATGCACCACGATCACAATGTTACAGATAAATTATAAAAATGGACATTCTGATAAATTTTTCTAATTTCATTATAAAACTCCCGGTAAATCCATTATGAGAACTATAAACTAATACGATACCTCAAATTATAAACTTAAATTAATTAAACTGCCATCAAGTACAAAAATGCAAAATTTTACCTAGCAAAATTCTAATAGTTTTACCTAAAAAATTTCGACAACGAAGCCTGAGTCAGACCTTGTCAACACTACAAGCGACCGGACCAGTGCGCCTGAACCCCCAGTCACATGTGTGCCCTCTGACGACACAAACGACCACGCCAGTGTGCCCGGACTTCCAGACACCTGTCCTTCCCATAACACAACATCTAAACACACCGATGCGTCGGACCCCTAGTAACCTGTCCTCCCTACAACACAGAAGGGCCTCCAGTCACTCGTCCACCCTACGACGGGAATGACAATGTGCTCCGCCTTGTCCTCGGCAGTCACACCGTACACTCTCCTTCTCCTCGGCAGTGACATCCCGCACACTCCACACGTAACAAAACCACGCCAGTACGCCCAGACCACCAGCCACTTGTCCGCACTTTAACAGTACAAGCGACCAGTCAGTGCGCCCGGCCAATGTGCTCCACCTACTCCTCGGTAGTAGCACCGTGTCCTACCTCCTCCTCGGCAGTGACATCCCGCACACTCCACAAGAAACAAAACCATGCCAGTACGCCCAGACCACCAGCCACTTGTCCGTACTTTAACAGTACAAGTGACCAGTCAGTGCGCCCGGCCAATGTGCTCCGCCTACTCCTCGGCAGTAGCACTGTGTCCTACCTCCTCTTCGGCAGTGACACCACGCACGCTTCCACGTGCACCAATACGGCTACGCCAGTACGCCCAGACCACCAGCCACTTGCCCGCACCTTAACAGTACAAGTGACCAGCCAGTGCGCCCGGCCAATGTGCTCCACCTACTCCTCGGCAGTAGCACCGTGTCCTACCTCCTCTTTGGCAGTGACACCACGCACGCTTCCACGTGCACCACCAATACGGCTCCTGCAATATCGCGATACCGATGACAACCCACGTGCCGCAACTGCCTGCGCACACGCCGCCGCAGCCCCGCATGTCCTGCTGTCCGCTCCGCCCGCGACCACGCTCGCGACGAACGATGACGACAACTCCCAACTAATGAGCGGACGCGAATCTTCTCCGCAACACAACAACCACTACCATTATCCCTAAATGGCTTAAATAATAATTATGTAAGGAACACATCCTACGTTACAATACAAACCAATCAAGTTATCCGCTTGTGACTTGAAATTAACATTGGCGTAATTCACATACTAACTGCAACATTCGAACTTTATACTAAAATTAATGTGCGATATTTTCGTTCAAAATTAAATTCAATAAAACTCATCTTCGATTATTCTACAATTAAACAACACTGAATAATAATTTTACTTTGCACAATACAATTCCATTTTATTACATTTTGTAAGATACGTTACTAGACACGTCATCCTAGCAAAACAGCGACGCGCCTGTCCCGCTCCCACTAGCGGCAACAGCGGTGTAGCTGTCTCACTCGCACTCGCGCTGCATCTAATTGCATTATGCTTTGTCATGATTTGAAAAATTACAAAATGGACGTTGAAATATTAAAAATCTTTGTCACAGTTTACACCAACTTCGAATTGTTTTATACCAAATTTATACAAAAAAAAACTGAAACACATCGGCTACCCTTTACCGATTTCAATAAAATAAAAACTACAAAAACATTACGATACAAAATACTACAGTCTTACAGTCATTAACATCACTAGAGCACTAAATACATGAAGCCTGCGAAACACTCATCCCCGCAGCTTCTACAGGTACGTCTGCCGCCGCCTCTGCGCGGGCCCCTTGCCCACTGCAACCGGCCCTGGCACTGCCCTTCTTCCGGGCACACATGCCCCAAGCACCCGTGTGCTTCCAACACCACACATGTAGACTGCGGCTACACTTCTCCGCCGCACACGCAGGCGCCGCCGCCCGCCGCTGCCACTGCACAGGCCCCTCGCCAACTGCAGCCGGACGGCCCTGGCCCTGTCCATCTTCCGGACACACGTGCCTCGCGCACGAGTGTACTTCCCACACCATACCGTAGATTGCGGCCACACTTCTCCGCCGCACACGCAGGCGCCGCCGCCCGCTGCTGCCACTGCGCAGGCACCTCGCCCACTGCAGCCGGCCGGCCCTGGCCCTGCTTGAGTCCAAACCTGCGCCGGCGTCGCTCCCTGGCCGCTGCCTCTCTCCGGGCTGCCTTCGTCTACCGCCAACACCAACGCCACCGCCCTCTCCGCCGACATATTATGATAGCACGTACTTAGGTTTCGCAAACTGACATTACGCTGTGCAAAATTACTTTCGCGCGTAATAAACATACGCGTCCACTCGTTCGCACACTATCTTCGGCTTTCCGCGCGTCCACCATAATTTCTACGCAATTTAAAACATCCTCGTCGCCAGTTGTAATGTATCGGTATTAATTAAACGGCGGTTGGTTTGGGACTGATTTATTTTCAAACATACAGACGGTAGGTTATACTAACCTACCTACATTTAACACAATATATTACATTTCTAAAACTTTAATAGCTTAGTTATGAAACATTATTGCAAATAACAGCGTTTGCTTCGTTTCGTCTTAAAACTTCAATTGAAGTTAATGTCCATTAATACCATTTCACCAAATAGGCACAAAATACCATACCTTATAGCCCGTCCAATGGAATATAAAGTCAGTGAAAGGTAAGAATAAAACTTTGCCTTTTCATTTGTTTTAATCCTTATGAAAGTTAATTAATTATTGCAGTCTCTGCTGACGTAGCATTTGTATAATGTTGCTATCCCAGTTATTCTATTTGCAAATAACAGGGCTAACAATACTGTTCTGATATTCGATATCGAAGAAATTAAAAAAGGATCATGTTTTTTATAAGAGCAATACCAGAGGAATTGCAGATGCGTTGCTTTTGCTTCTTTGGTACTTTACCGTACACGTGTTACTTGCGGATTCTCAACGCCCACGTGAGTAGATAATGAAACTGCTGCGTAGGACTGGATTACTTTTAACTCAAATCAAAACAGTACGCTTTGAAAAATAATGCTGAGAACTGTTGACATCCACGTGTCCAATTTATTGCAATTGTGCTTCTATTCTCATTTCTTTTTGTTTCTGGATATAGGATAAAGATATTGTGTTGTAATACTTGAGGTATGTGTGTAAAGTTGTTTATGTAATTTTCAGTTTCTCTTATAATTAAATTAATAGATTGATTATTCAAAAATTACTCTAGTAATTTTTATATTTAGACTTAATACCTATGTTGGTATTACCAATGTTTGTACTACACATATCTATGTTGGTACATAAATAGACTAATTTAAGTTGTTCAGGTTTTTTTAGGTCAACGGAGTTAAATTTGGTATTAAAAATGAAGAAAAATTATATTATTATATCTGATAAATTAATAAATAAAAAAGAATTCAATTGTTAAAATAAACAGACAACAATAAACTTTATTTGATAACACTTGAGTTAGAAAATAGACATAATAACATTTTCAATGAAATTGTTAACTTTAAGTCGTCCTTGACTACAACGTTCTCAATATTCTGTCTAATTTTGGAACAAACTTCAGCTACTTGTTTCAACTTATTTCATTATTTAATTAACACTCAAAGTATTGACGTTATGAAGGATACAACGGAATACAATTGTTAACAGTAAAATGTGTAAAATCACAATTTAGTAATCGTGTTACGACCTCTTTATATTTGTAAGAAAAATTTTTGTTGTCATTAACTGCTCAGTGTTTTAATACTCGTAGAGGACACAGTAAATAACCTTCTGTTTACATTTTTTACAAAAAAAAAAATGTCTTTTTATATAAAACAGAAAATGAAGTGCGACAAGAAATTAATTGAGTTCGAAACACCCAAAAACCACAAAGACCATAGAGGATTAATTTTGTTAACAAAGGGTAAAATGGATGTTATTTGGAAGTGGTTTAAACCTCAAATTACTTATTGAACTAGCCTTAAAGTGTCTTACTTAAATTTATTATGATAAATAAAATTATTCAATGGTTACATAGATAAATTGTTACTAGTTTTTTTTTAGGTTAATGAACAAATGATTTTTCACGTATGGTGTCATTAGACCATCGGCAAAGTTTCTGCGTAAGAGTAAAAAATTAAATTTTCATGAATCGGACAATAAAAGCGACTGAAAAATGGATGATAGTTGTCTGAAAGAAAGCTCGTGTTCATTTGTTTTTGCTATGCAAAACAGTTGTAATAATCACGTTGTTGTTGAGTGCAGAATTAGACGTTATGCGAAAGAGGTGGATTTTGGCCACCACGACCTTTGCCTTTTAGTTAATTAAAAATATAGAGGAAAAAAGAGAAAAATCAAGAAGTAACCAACAAATAATTATTTCATTGAACTCTATTCACGACTACAGTGAATAGAGTTCAATGAAATAATTATTGTAAACCAGATATATATAGTTTTAATATAAGTATGTAAACAACATAATAAACGCATTTTAGCTGCCGTGCTGATGTTTTCAATTTATACACACGTTAAGTTGTGTACTTTTACATAAAGGACGTATTACAAGTCATTCAGTAGAGACTATTTAAATCAACCATGTTCAAATACCATTCATCATGGTTGGATAACAAAAGTGCTTTAGGTACGTTATTAACTAGAACCGTGAATGCACAGTGTACTCAGCTTTTAGTTGCATAAAGTGGGAAACAATACTAGTCGTTAGACATCGTAATAGTCGGAAATTACACTAGCACTGATTTATTACAGGGCGCCGCCCGTCGTAGTCCGAACAATACATTCGACCTCGATATATACCAACTAATCTTTTTACTAGAAATCGAGGCTAAAACGTGGATCTCATATCGAAGAAGCATTTAAAATGAATTGAAATTTATATTGTTGTTCTGTAAATCAAACTTCATATGTTTTCATTTAAAAATTACTTTTTTTATTTAAAATGTAATAATGTACTTTTAAATTATTCATATGTAGAGTAAAATGTTTTTCGACTTAAATAATAATGCAATAGTATTTAGTTCTGAAAATATATTTAATTTTGCGCTGTCATGAATTTATTGTATTACGAACAATTAAACTTTGTTTTTTGTTAATAATTTTAATCAAAAACATTTTTAAATATTCCCAGTAAACGTTCAAAGGGCTTTCTTACAATCTCTATAGTTGGGACTGTGCACCTATACCTATAAAAATGTATTCGAGTATTACTTTTTAACAACAATAAAAGGCTTTCAAAGTAATGAAGCCTTTACGGATGTAAAAGGATTGAGACCACTCATTGAATCGTTTTAAAAGTTACGAATACTTGCGATATCACGCTGATCAAGATTTAATCTATTAGCAACTATATTTTGCATGCATTCAATTAAATTCATTTTAATATTGATATAAGTTACTTTTCGTGTTAACGTGAAATAAATTTTAATGCTAACTTTAAACTAATTTATAAACGTAATAATTAAGAAGAATTGCCTTCCGAAGGTCTAATTTTAGTCCACGTTCGCTTCTCACTCTTTTCTTATAAGGAAACGATAGTAAGGGAGGATTTGTTAGAGGAGAGGACGCAAAAGAAGGGGTAACATCCTTTTTCTGAGCGTCTACTCCTCCGTCGGCTTAAATTAGGCTACGCATTTACAATTTTAGGTGTGTAAAGCCAGCGGTCGTTTCGCTATTTTGGCGAATGACGATGACCGCGTGCTCGTTTGCCACTTTTTAATATAAAAAACAAAACCGAACTCTCTAGTTATAATAGACCTGATTACTTCTCAGGTCTATTCTAACTTGAGAGTCTGCATCCAGTTAAGTTAGTTAGTAGTTTAGATGAAAAGAGCCAAGGAGGTTGTTACAATGCCTTAATGGCAGGAAATTGCTTGGCCTGATTAATTTAGGAGCGTCAATATAGGTTAAAGATAAACTGAGGTGTGCCGACAGCACACAGGCTTTACGATGCCATAGATGTTTGAAACAGTTTGCAAAGTGCTTCGATAACTGCTCAGAGTTAAATCATTTGATGTATGAATAAGGTTTTAAAAGGTAGCATATTGATTTATAAAGATTTTATTGGTAATGAAATCTTTAAGAATTGTATCATTTTCATTGTATCGCCAGAAAATTGCAGGTGAGTTTTTGAGACCAACATTTTCGTTAAAAAAATATCGTTATCTCTGTTTTGTCAAAGATGATGTGAGAGATTTTGATATGTTTTATACAGAGATTTTGGTCTCAGAAACCAACGGTAAGGCGGTATATAAGACATGATTATGACATGACATTTTGTTTAGTTTTTACATCTTAATATAATTTTTTTTAGCTTTTATATTAGATTTTAATCTACAAGGTGTTAGGAAATATAAAAACAATCGTTAACATTTTTCATGCAGAACTAAAATTATAATTTCTAAAAATAAATATTTTAAATCATGACTCTTTATCTTTTTAATAACAATAATGTTAAATTCCAATATCTTTGTATGTTTTCAACTAACTGTTTAAGTAAAAAAGTGACAGTGGCAATCAAATTTATCCGACCTAATCCGAGACGCAAACGTCGGCCTATGTCACCCTATAAGCCGACGGAAACTGATTTCTACCGAAATCCATTTCATTCGAAAGTCGAAGAGAATTTCGTCCAGCAAATTTTGTTTTCTCTTTTTTTTTACGCGGACTTATTTAGAATAACAAATTGTGTTTTTTATTAGCTTTATTTATACTCTTGCACACCATTTAAATAATTGCGTATATTAAAACTAATTTGGGTATATTTTTAAAAGCATCACCATCTCTCAGACTTCATACTACTCACTCTCTATAAAGTGTTTGCACAATATTGGTTTTTGTCTTTAAAATCGAGCTATCATTCGTCATGTTATTTTACGAACATGATTTTTTTTTAATCTAATCAGGAATACCTTTTTATTTCAAAAGTATGTTCTTGAAAATTATGTCGAATTTCGCTTAAAATTTCTAATGAAATATTTTACTTTTAATCCAAGTTATTATTATTTAATCTGAAGTTCAAAGTGAGCTTCAAATAATTAGAGGAATATTACTTCAGAAGATTTAAGATTGGAAATTAGCAGGTCAAAGAGGAAATCTGTCATAAAATCAATAGATTCAAAATTAAAGAAACAAATTTACATTCGCAATGGAGATTTCTTTGTTGAAATTTCCTGTTCCCTTTTACTGCGGAGTACGAAATTTGCTTATCTTGCAATTACTTAAATGTCTTTATTGTATTATATATAATGATAATAAATTAACAATTTAAGATTTTCAAAATAAAAACTGTATTATATACATTAAAGGTTGTTTTTAAAATTCTTACATGGGTAATCCTATGTGGCTTTATGTAGTGGTGCTAAAAATATTTCGTTATTACATTGTTTTTATTAAACCAATAAATATAATTTTAAAACTTTTGCGAACGCCAAATTATACAGTTATAGAAATAAAAACTAGCTATAAATCTGTCCGTGTTTTTGTACAATAGTAGAAGTTTAACGATTTAAAGTGAGGGTATCAAAAGTCGGTTCCAGAAAATAAAGATGTGGTCATTTTTGCCTCGGTCTCGGACCTATCGCATTACCAGCTATAAACTAACATCACAATTTAAACGCAATTCTCTTTACTGATGGAAGACCGCACAAAGCTATTTCATCGTCTTATTAAACTGAAATTGTTTAGCCTGATTTATTTAGCATCGTCTGTAGTTAGAGGCAAAGCTCATGATAAAGCTCGACAATGAAGCTTTCAGACAAAAGCATTGAAGATTAAGATAATAGAGGCCAAGGGCAAATTATGCGCCCGGAACAATGTCCTGTTAGACAAGATGTAAAATATTCAGTCCGGTATATTTTCGCTATACGATATATTTGTGGTTTCAAACAAAATTAGTTCATTATTATAAACCAGCTTTTACCCGCGACTCCGTCCGCGCGGAATAAAAAATAGAAAACGGGGTAAAAAATTATCCTAAGTCCTTTTCCTGATTCTAAGCTACCTGCTCACCAATTTTCAGTCAAATCGATTCAGCCGTTCTTGAGTTATAAATAGTGTAACTAACACGACTTTCTTTTATATATATAGATTAAAGTTATGCATCAAATTTTAAACATTCAAAATCGAGCTCTACATTTCAATGACTTGTTTTATAACAAATACAATTCAATTTCCCTCATTTTATTTCCCAGCTTTGTTTAAGTTTTGTTTAATATATACATATTCTTCAATAAATTTTATTTAAAGCCTCTGCAGTGGTGAAATGTGTTTTATTAACTTCTGTAGATTTAACGATGCGAATACTTGTTGAAGTAGAATATGCCTCACTTGATGTTAAAAGCTTGCCTCGACTGAAGTTAAACAGCTAACTTTTCTTCTTCTATCATATAAATTGACTTGGTTTAGAGATTTTCTCCCAAGGCCTCAAAATGCTAAAATATATTTCACTCGATTTTTTTCTATGGAAGAAAATGTCGTATCAAAAATAATAGTGCACATCGTCTGACGTAAGAGCAGTGTCACGAACATTACATAACTACACTATTTCGTCTTTTAGAGTCATAATATAAAAATCGACAACAATATAGTGCAACAAACTTCTCCGGCCAGGTATGAGAGACATTGTTATCGTGGTTAGTTCTAACAAAAAAAAATAAAAAATTGAGAGGTGTCAAGGGATACCCGGATGGAACGAAGATCCTTTCGATTAATTAGTGAAGGAACCAATGTTTATTCTATGAATAAAAATCTTAAGTCTTCACAAGAAGTACATTTTATTTCAATGAATTTTCGTTATATATTGTCACATCGTTGCCTTGGTGAAGTAGCGCTCATTCGTCGTTAACATACTTACTATAGCAAAAGTGTCGTGACAACTTTTCGTAAGAATTTTTTCCGTGTAGCCCCCTTTCACAACTCGCGATAAGGAACTTCGTTCCAATATATAAACCTGATTAAGCATAGAAAAATTAACATATAAAACAATACATGTACATGAGAAGGAGACACTTTTTTGATTATATAATAACAAAGAGGCTTTAGTGAGTTAATGCTATTTAGATTAAGTTATGCTCACCGGGTCAAGTAAATTTGTCTTCCTATATACACGAATGAATCCAATACTCAGTTCACAAGCAATTCTATTAGGTTAAGGAACACTAGCGGAGACGATCTTTCTTTATTTAGGAAGGAAAATATTTTCCATTCAAAGGCTTATTCGATTTCAACTATGATTGCTTTTAAGTGTATTTGAAATAGAATTCTTTTATTCCGCCTAGAGTTGGTAAAGTAATTGAAGAATAGCAACGGTTGTTGCAATTCTGTTTTGAGAAAATTTATCTTTTATTTTCTGCGTATGTAGAGTGAGGTTTGCGGTATTCCTTCACTAAGGCGATAATCGTTTAAATGTCTTGGATAAAAAATAAAGGTAGGTAAATGTGAAAATAGAGTATTCCACACTATATTAGATACAATATTGAATACAATAAATTGTATACAATAGTCAGTGACACAAGAGTATACCACACTTTTTTTTTATTTGATCAAAATGTTGGTAGCACTGTCATTCATTATTTGCAAGAAGGACATAGAGTTCTCGTGAGATAACATTAGATAAGTGAGAATTACTAAATAAAAGTTGTATGTCCAAAATATTTAATCTGACTATCTGTTTTGAGACATAATTGTAACACACCATTTAACCAATCTGACCTCTGTACATGGACCGGCTATAACCGTGACATTTTGGGCTTATTTGATTTTCGTCATTTTGGCGCTGACGGCTGCGGTCGGTAGCGGTGGTGAGGATTCAAATTAATAATAGAGATATAATTAAATGTCAGGATCTTCATTAGACCCGTTTAATTCGGAGCAAAGAAAAAGCTGTAAGTTCCAAGCAATGACCAATCCATTTATAGAGATCACTGACTAAGCTGACATGAGAAATGTTATTGTGTTCCTGGTACAGTGCGTGCGCCAGTCATATGTTACGGTTTCACTCACGCAACGGCATCTTGTCACGCAAAAACCGATACCAAATTACCTACTCTCATAGTAACTTATTTAAGCTAAAGTTATCATTGTTCAAGTTGGCGAGTTATAGCGAATTATTCGTAATACACGATTTATTTTTCTTTATGAAACCAGCATGCTCTATTAGTCAAGACGTTTAGGAAAACTACAAGAGAGTCTTGAAACTTTATTATTTATTTGTTTTATATGTTTAGTATTATGTACAAACATACGTATGGAAACTATAAACTTTTGTAATACGATGTTCTGAGGATGGTAGAGGTGACTATGCTATTATAAAACCTTTTAATGGCATTTTGACAATATATTAAATTATTTTGATTTATATTAATAATTTAATTCAAATTATTATAACTTTCTACTTCAATAAAGAGTAATAAAAAGAAGAAAACACTGTAATTTTTCATTTTTAGTGAGTAGTGAGTTTAACAACTCTGATAAAAAATAAGATTCATAACTCAAGTTTCAGTACGTAATCTTTCAATGTCGATTTATCGATTCTAAGCCGCATCGTGATGTTTCGTGACTCGAATGAACAATTAGTAAGTGACGATTCGAAAATTGCACCGCAATTTCCTATAATATATCGCAAACTGAGTCGAGTTACGTGATATTAGTCTGTGGTCAGTTTACATAGTAAGATCAAGTAGCTTTGATAGTTGATACTCTAGAATATAATATGTAAACGTAATCTAATTAAAATATAATTTGTCTTGGATGATAAATTAATATACAAACTGCTGATACACTCAAGTAAATTTGTCCGGTGTCGGCACTGACTAGTTTCGAGCCCATAGGGGGCACTAAGCGATGGGCCGCGTACGCGAAATTATACCAGTCCTACTCACCCTGACGAAGGACCCCTTATGGGCTCGAAACTAGTCGGTGCCGACACCGGACAAAAATACGTGAGTGTTAAGCCTTTTGTATATTAGTTTATGATAATGTCTCACGAATGTCTAGGACGATAATAGAATTGGCTTCAATATATAGTAATACCAGCTCGCGACTTAAAGAAAATTGAAAAGTACGTTGCGGACTTATCTTGTAAATATGTGAATCAAACATAACCCACGCAGACTGTACACATTTTCGGGATCATAGGTAGCCTGTATGTTCTTTCATACTATGTTTTATATATATGTTAAGTTTAATTCAGTTCCGTTGAGCTGTTCCGGAGATACCTTCTAACAAACATCCATCCATACATCCACCGAAGCATTCTTATATTTAACTTTTTTTATTTAACTGTATTTATTTATTACTATTCATTGTTCCTACGATTTTGTTCTGATTATAAAATACATTATAAGCCATTAAAATTTTTGTAAAGATATGAATACGTAAAACGTTTTACTTTCACCTTATTAATATCTTTCTGTGATCTTACTAATTTGTTTTATTCCATTCTTTCTCACAGTTCTTTTGTAAGATGAATCAATTACTCGATAAGGTTTCATCAAATCAACAATATCTTTGTGTTACAACGTAATAAAATATTTAATATACGAAAAAGAAATAAGAATAAATCAAAATTTCTTATATCTAAATATAAATATTTCGAATCACAAAGATATACATATGTGCTAGTATTTCAGAAGATATGTAATAAAGATGTATTTAATGTGGTTTGAGAAAATATTATTTATCATCATCATAGGCTATTTTCTTTTGTTACTTATATCTCGTTCTGGTTGTACTGATCCATTGGACTGCTAAAAAACTATTGTATTACTCCAAAAAATACAGTTAGACACTGTTTAGTTAAACACGTGTTTTAATCCTGTGGAAGACAACTTGATTATACAGGAGTATGTTTTATGGTTAAATATGCATCATCAAAACTACTTCCAGTATGAGTACTTTGTTATTTATTTATTAAAATTGCAATTTCGGAAACTTATGCCTAATCCATCTATATATATAAGAGAAAGTCGTGTTAGTTACACTATTTATAACTCAAGATCGGTCGAACTGATGTAGCTGAATATTGAAGGGGAGGTAGCTTAGAACCAGGAGACGGACGTAGGCACTTTTTATCATGTTTTTTTTTATTTCGCGCAGACGGAGTCGCGGGTAAAAGCTAGTTAGGCTATAATCATATTTCTGGTAATGTCTAAAATCAGCTTGCGATAAAACAGTTGACTTCTGTTTAAGTTTAATAGTTTAATTTAGTTTAGTTTAAAAGTTTAATTCCTCTGAGTGTCAAAGTCGATAGACCTTTTAATGGATATTTAATTGATTATTAAATTTTACTTTTGTTATATATTTATGTACGTAGAAAATTTCTTACACGGCTTCATAGTTTTAAGCTATACCTTGTCCAATCGATAACATAATTTATTTAAGCTAAAAGCTACAATTTTATGGCAAAGCTTTTAGTGTCTCCAACGTATGTTGACCTCATAAAGTGGATAAGCTATGATGCAATGTGTTCATATCTTGTATTTCTTACAACATAATAGCTCTTATATGTTTTAATGAATTCCAAAATGCTACAAACGGATTTTTAAAAACGTAGTCTTATTTTACGTTTGCAATTCGTTCTTTTGTTTTCTTGTATTTTTAATTAGGTCGTGCTTTGTAGAATACACCTTGTTTTTTTTTTCTTACTAGAGAACATAGTAACATTTCAATTGGTGTTTTAATAATATTTTTTACATTTAAGAAGCAAAAGAACGAAAAAGTCTTTGGCCTTTTTTAGCCTTTATTATTAGTCTTTAGTCATTTTAACCTAGTTGTCAGTATGGTAGCGTTTTTGATGGGTGTGTAAAGGCAACAATGTATGTAGATTTTTATTCAAAGTGCCATAGAGGTTAATCTGTTAATGAGGTTTATTAAGTTTTTTTTCATTGACAAAATATTTCTATTTTAAAACTATATAAAATTCAGGCTTTTATAAATGTAGTCACAAAATGTGGATATTTTTAGAAGATGGATCTTCCATTTAAATACGACAGTTCTTGACATGTACAAATGTTAACCAGATTGACACGTTAAAAAGGAAGGGAACAAAAGTTCTCCGAATAGAACTGCGCCCTTGAAGCTATAATTAATTTGCGCGAACTGATGGCGCTTGTCTGCCGAATCTCTGTTCCACTTCAATCTTCGAATTCGATACCATAAAATATAAATTCTTAAAAAAGGAAAATCAAATACAGAACAAATAATGAAATACGAATTTATTACACACATTGCTTAAATTATATTTAAATGTTAACTTAAAAGTAGTGACGAAAAACGCTGTTTAAAACTCTATCAAGACGACAAATAAATAAATTTTATGACAAAAGTTCAAATGTAATAAAAACTATATATACATAACTAGTTAGTGATATGTATTAATGATAAATATTAATAGATAGTGCTACAAAAATAAACTTTGACTGGTATATGTTTACATTCCTCACGATAAAACAAAAATATATGTTGTCAAAGATGTCCTAATAATGATAGCATATTCATTTAGTATTTTATGTAATACTTCTATACAAAACAATATTGAACAGTCTTCTTGCATTGAATCGAAATACAGATAGTTAAACTCTGATACAAGATATTACCGAAAAAAAAATCATCATCATCATCATCATCAGCCTTTGTCTACCCACTGCTGGGCATAGGCCTTTCTCAATGCCTTCCACAGTACGCGGTCCTCCGCCTTGGTCAGGAATAGTAGAGTCGCCGGGTACTGGGGGCCTTGGCATTCTGCGTCCTGTCATTGGGAAGTCATGACAGGAAAAAAAATGATTCGAAGCAATTACTTGAGGAGTATATTGCTAGCAGTGGCTGGTATAAACTGAAACCACAAGAGTTCATTGTCTTTGTGTTCAATGTCATCTCATTTTTGTATCAATGTCGTAGTTACAATGAAAACCTTTGTTTATACGTTGATTTATTGTACTAATCAATTATCATGATATTTCAATTTAAGAACGCAGTAGATCATTTTAAATGTACGCGATATTGAACTTTAAAAGTATACAGTTAGTTGGAATGTATTTATAGAGCCATTAAGGCGAATGTTGTGTTTTGGACTTCCACAGAATTCGTATGTAGCGAAACAAGCGTGCATATGTTGAACTGGGAATATGTTGGATTAATTTAAAAGCTTATTATTTACTTAACAGTTATTTAAATATAAAATTAACTATCGCAAGATTTTATTTATTGAAAAGAGAACAATTTTCTTATCACAGCATGGCTATAAATAAAAGTTGCCATTTTGTTAATCTCTTCTAAGACATAATTCTGTATAAATCATAATTTTGATCTGCTTTTTACAGCGATAGACGTCAGCGCTCAATTTAATACTAATCCTATTTACTTTGCTAAGTTTGTTATTGAAAAACTAGGAAGCCGTTGACTGCCAGTCATGTAGCTGACACCGCGTGGGAGTGACGTAGGATTAAGGGAAGAAACGCGTCATTTTGCCCGCAGAAAAACCTTTAAAAGGCGCAAATGACATCAAGTACAATCTTTTTATAAGAGAGTTACGATACTAATATGAAAACAATAAGTCTTCAAAATAATTCAAGTTTTTAGGATCTATGTAAATCAGGGATAGTAAACTAATAGCACGCGTGCCATTAATAGCTCACAATATTTAGGGCAAGGCAAACTTATGAATAACGATTAATTGGATTGTAACGTTATTTACCACCCAAAATTGCTTAATTACCTTTTAATACAGTAAATTCTTTTTTGTTATCGTTTGTGCAAACATCGACGGATTAAGTAGTCATCGTGAATCAGGTAGACAAGTCACAAAATTTTAGGTCCTTCTTCTATAAAAAAAATTAACGAAGTACTTGATTTTATTACTTTATTTATTTTATTACTCCATCAGTAAGTAATACAAAATAAATAATAGTCCCTGATAAATGGCACAAAAACATAAAAACAGATGTAATCTTACTAATATTATAAACTAGCTTTTACCCGCGACTCCGTCCGCGCGGAGTAAAAAATAAAAAACGGGGTAAAAATTATCCTATGTCCGTTTCCTGGTTCTAAGCTACCTGCCCACCAATTTTCAGTCAAATCGATTCAGCCGTTCTTGAGTTATAAATAATGTAACTAACACGACTTTCTTTTATATACGAGTATATAGATGAGAAAGTTTGGATATTTGGATGGATGTTTGTTACAAGGTATCTCCAGAATCTCTGCATAGATATCAATGAAATTTGGCTTAGATTTAGAAAATAGCACTACTTAACAAGTTTTTTTTTATTACTATATACTTAACAATTTTTTTTTATTCCGCTTGGGCGTAATCGTGAAAAAAAGCTAATTACTAATGAATTTTGTGGATAAATTAAAATGAATTCAAAACAATAGTCTTCCAAATTAGAAGAAAAACGACAGATAAAGTATGGCAAAACTGCTTTAATGCTATAGCTATTAAAGAAGATTGAATTCTGACTGTTTTATGTATTTTGTGGTATTTGTCATTTTATATATAAAATACAAATAATACAGGAAACATTTGTGTATTTAATTTTTTCCTGTTTCCTTGTTATTCGCTCCCCGCTACTCACTTACGCCACAAAATGAAGTGTCACTTATCTTGGATTAAAATGTCCGCCACTGCGAAGATACATCGAACGGAAAGTGTACTTGTAGCACGAAACAGTGAAGTGTGTGTGAAATAATATTGTGAATTTGTTTTAATACGAAATTAATAGCGTATTGACAATTTAAAAATGAAATGTCCTTGTGTTTTACCAGGCTGTAACTATATTGTAAGTTATTTTGTTCAAGTTTTCTTTATATATTTATAATTACAAATAAATTATTTATATTTGCGTGCAGAGGTTATCTCCTGTTTACATAATAAAGCGTATCTTGAATTAAATATAGGTAAATTAAGTTTTCATGGTCGTTAGATGGGACGGAAGAGATTAGGGATCACTTTCGTGTGGTGTCAATATGGCCGATCTACATTCGCTTAGGACCCGGCACTTACTTTTTATGTGATAAAATATTTATCGTATCTCCGACCTCATTAATGTCACGTGTGTAAACTACTCGTAAAATGCTTATTTTAAATAAAGTTTTAGGGAAAAATAATAACATAATATAGTCGTAATATTATGTATAAACAGTAGTGAGGACTTAATTCTTTTTCTCTTACTTCAAAATTGAAATTGTTTTGATTAACTGAAAGATTTCGAACAAAGTTTTTTTTTTTTTTTTTTTTTTTTTTTTTTTTTTTTTTTTTTTTTTTTTTTTTTTTTGACTGAGTAGTCACTGTTTGCCTTGAGGAGGCATTTACAGTTTCACCGGGCTTGAGGTGGCCGGGCGCAGATGGCGCTTAGCCTAAACCTCGTTTAAGAGTAACTAGGCTCGAGGGCTCCCTCAGGAGCCTCGGCTCGGGCTGTTACTTCGTTATTATTACCGGATTGGGAGGTCACCGAGCTCTTAGGTCGCTTCGGTGGACGCTCCATGGAGTGACTGGGCGCAAGGGCCCCCGAGAGGGGACCACGGCTTGGGCTGTCACTCATTACGCGTTTAGCATTCCGATTCAAGGGTGCCCGAGAGGGCCGAACCTCGGCTTGATCGGTTGCTATTATCTGATTGCTATTATTAATACAGCTAACATTACTACCACTTCAGAAAGCGTTAGCGCTGGGAGAAGAAGTGGCGGAAGAAACTCCAGCAACGCTTCTACTATTAATAGGTGAAAACCTGCCTGCTATGAGGCCGTATCGCGAGAATGATTGTCGCAGCCGACAGCGACTGCGACGTGTGATCTGTCTGTGATGTTTAGCCTTAGTCTGAGCTATAGTTATTGCATCGTCTTGAAAGTGAAGAGCGTGCCTAGGTCTACGATAATCCCGACGAAACTTACCGAGCGCGATTGGATTGTAGGTGGCGGCACCTACAACAAGCGGATTAGGATGACCGACGGCAGAGTCAAAATAACGACGCGACGCCAACTTCAGGTGTTGGGCAATGGTGGGCAAGTCCAAATCTATATGAAGATTGCTGTTGCGCATGTACCACGGGGCTCCCGTGGCTCTACGCAAGAATCTATTTTGAATAACCTGAAGTCGATGTATTTGTTTCGGGGCGATGTGCGCGAATACCGGACTAGTTCGAACAAAGTGAACCCGATTTTTTATATTCTCACTTTGCTACTAACAATAAACACGCATGTTGTTGTTTGAGTTGAGAGTAACAATACGTTTCCATTATCGAAAGTACCTATTTATCGTCATACAATCCAAAGAAATAACAGTGAGTTTGGGCAGAGAAATTTCACGACAAAATTTGTTACTTTGAAAACTAAACTGTCATATGTGATAAGTTGATAAACATGTAGTTCAGGTAAGAGTTTAGTGTGGATAGAACTTTCAATGGGCGATAATGAATCTACTGGTTTATATAAGAGATTGTAAGTTGTTGGATTTCTTGGACCGAATCCAGTAACCGTGGGTTTCTGAGATTAAAATCCCCGTTTAAACATAATGTTACGTCTGTTTTGTCAAAGATAAATGACAGGGATGGCGATATATTTTATACAGAGATTATTTTCAGAAACCAACGGTCACTTATGCAGGAAAATCATAACTTAGGTTTCCGATACCTATGTAAAACAAATTGACTTAGTTTTAAAAAGGCAATCTGACAAATGACAATACTATTTTTATGATGTGGTGTTTGGGAAGTGGAAGTGGAAGTTATAACATATTAAAGACAGTATATTGGGAGTACGAATAAGTTTTCTAGATTTTGTTTTTATGTTTTTTTTATTATTTTATAAGGTGGCAAATAAGCATGTGGCCACCTGAATTCGCCGAAATAGCAAAGCGACCGCTTCCCATGGACATTTGCAATTATAGATCCGTTGCTTACCTTGAATCAAGGGACGAGGGAATATTATAATACCCTTCCTATGCGTCCGCCCTCCGCCACACCAACTTCCCCTTCCTATAATTTCGTTATAAGAAAAGGGTGGGAAGGGAACGTGGATTAATGTGGTAAAAACTTTAGGCACGCACCCTTATCAGACGAAACGCGAAATTGCTTCCACTACACGCTTGTCTTCTGTGTGGATGTTTTAATACATTTTTAAGATTTGACCTAGTTTATCAGTTGAAAGCGTTCTCGACTTTTCATGTAACATTGGATGTTTTTTTAATATAATATGATCGTAATTTGTACGCTATAAAACAACACGGAGTTTTATAAAAATAAAAACATTTTCAGATTAAAGTTTCAATTGATTTAAAAATAAATGGACATTTAATTTTTATTCCTATGAGTTTCAGTGGGTTTATCAAAACATATACGTCGAATGTATAATCTGGCCGTATCTAAATCCCTTATCGAGTCATAATGATAAAGACACAGTGTAGACAATAAATAGAGAGAACTTAATATTACAGAATTTAATAGTTATTCAAATTCTTGTTTTATTATCACAATTTAAAATTTATGAATACTACTGTTAGAGACAAAAATCAACACTGTGCCGGTGTATCGGCGCAGCACTAGACATGTCAAATATCTAACAGACTGTTGAGGGTAGTCTCACAAAAGGTTTTATAAGGAAGCGTGCGCTGCTGCTCGAGGCAGTCTCTCTCCATCCGTCATTGCGGAACGTCTGACATTCTTGTTACATTTTTGTTTACTTACGTTCGGTTTGAATTTATACTATTGCGAGGATTATTTAGAAGTAGAGTTAAATTCACTATTTCGCTGTTAGTTTATTTCTTTTAAAATACTTTTGCATCAAATATCTAACATCAGAAGTGGGATGGGATCCGCGTGATTCTATCCACTTTGCTCACTCTGTGGTTGTGTTTGTATTTTCGTGAAAATAAAGGCTAAGAGAAAAATGTCAGAACGTTACCGTGATAATCGTTGTAGTCGCAACTCATTATCGAAAAAAAAAAAAAGAAAATCAAAGATTGCCTATGGGGCGTATGTTTAGCCTCAGGGCGTATATGTTGCCTCCGGGCGTATGTTTTGCCTATGGGGCGTATGATTATTAAAACTTTTATTTCAGACACATGATTGATAAAAGAAAATCAAAGATTGCCTCCGGGCGTATGTTTAGCCTCCGGGCGTATATGTTGCCTCCGGGCGTATGTTTAGCCTCCGGGCGTATATGTTGCCTCCGGGCGTATGTTTAGCCTCCGGGCGTATATGTTGCCTCCGGGCGTATGTTTAGCCTCCGGGCGTATATGTTGCCTCCGGGCGTATGTTTAGCCTCCGGGCGTGTATGTTGCCTCCGGGCGTATGTTTAGCCTCCGGGCGTATGTTTTGCCTACGGGGCGTATGTTTAATAACAATTATTATTAGTTTTATTTCAGATACATGGTTGATACAAAATGTGCTATAAGTTGTGCCTACGGGGCTATATGTTTGCCTACGGGGCTGTGTTTTGCCTACGGGGCTAAGTTGTGCCTACAGGGCTATATGTTTTGCCTACGGGGCTGATTTGCTTTTAGGTCCTTTTTCTTGGAGGTGTTCTGGCTCTTCATGGCGCTTGGGACAGCGTGTAAAACGATGCAGCAAGGATCAATACTCCTTCGAGGACGAAGGAAATGCAGGATGGCCGAACTGTTAGAGACAAAAATCAACACTGTGCCGGTGTATCGGCGCAGCACTAGACATGTCAAATATCTAACAGACTGTTGAGGGTAGTCTCACAAAAGGTTTTATAAGGAAGCGTGCGCTGCTGCTCGAGGCAGTCTCTCTCCATCCGTCATTGCGGAACGTCTGACATTCTTGTTACATTTTTGTTTACTTACGTTCGGTTTGAATTTATACTATTGCGAGGATTATTTAGAAGTAGAGTTAAATTCACTATTTCGCTGTTAGTTTATTTCTTTTAAAATACTTTTGCATCAAATATCTAACACTACTAAAACATATTTATTATTACGACTAATTGAAACGGAGTATAAATTTAAAATCGGTGAAGCGTCATCGCTCTTTGCCTACCCTGTAGCAACACTCCGCGGCATAAGCACGGTGATTACGCGTGGTGACAGTGGTTACGACGTAGGATGCTTTACTCGTCGTGTACGCTTATAAATAACTAGCTGTCGCCCGCGAATCCGTCCCCATAGGTAAAAAAAAAACTTAAAGAGTAGCTAATGTGTTCTTCCGTACTATATTCTACATCTGTGCAAAATTTCATCAAGATCCGTTTAGCCGTACCGATGATATTTACAAACAAACAGCCATCCATCTGTACATTCGCATTCATAATATTAGTAATATTAATAAGATATAAACCTGACTTTGAAGTAGAACGACAAAATCATTAAGGTTAAGAAGTTAATGGATTTTTAATTTGATTTAAACTGCAATTGAAACATATATCATAAGATGCCTAATTAATATTAGACTTGTTATTGTGTCTGTCATCATTTGGATGAATTTTTATTTTTAACTTTACAATTATCTATTAAATTAAACTAAATTGAATTTTTGTCATTTACATATTTAAAAAAAGAATCTTAATCATTAAAATAAAGTCTTCTGTGAGCCTAACACAATTATTTGTGGTTATTGCCATCGAATCGTCATCAAGAAGGTGCTATAATTTATGCAACGACCCCGGGTGTAAAGTACACTAAAAATCTCAAACTTACTTTGACATAATTGACGACACGAAGGCGATCATCACAATTATTCACGCTAGGCCCAATGTATATTTAAAATACTAATTGCATTTATTTTAAAGAGACATGTATCAGAATCGAAACATTACATTTTTCGTCATTTACTCGAACGGTTACGGTTTGTGATTTTCCCGCAACGGAGAGGCTAATTACCTCTTGTGAAAATAACTTAAATGGAACTCATTGCCTTTACACATTAAGTTGGTTTTTGCTTGGGGTGTAATCTTTTTTGTAAATTTTTGCAGTTTTTTTTGTTTTTCACTTTGTCATGTTGAACGGCCATTGCTTTTATATCATCATACCGCGTTAGACTGTTTTTGTTTCAAATATTCATATATTTGCAATAATAGCAATGTGCATTGTCGATCTTAGAGAAAAACGAGTGCAGTCTCTGTAGCCTAACGTGAATTGGTCTATGCAGCTGCGGAAATTCGTACTTCCATTGCAGTTTAGTTTTTGCTCACTCTAACTTATCAGATTAAAGAAGGAGGGCCAAATGTTGCGATAACACTACTAAATTTCATAATGGCAGTAGCATTCTCACAATCGGACGCAAGGATAACAATGCAAAAGTGGGACACATAAATTGGTCAGGAACACAGACGACGTGACGGATAAGGGACGTGTGTGACATTTGTTAATTTTTTTATTGCGTTTTTATTGGACCGGGCAAAGGGGCGTGAGAAGCAATGGTAAATATATATTTTTTGTTTTTAAAGAAAAATAAAAATCGGCTTAGCAATTGACTCGTTTTTTTAATAAACTAGTGTTTATTTGTAATTTGTTTCTGGAGTATCAAGAAAAAATTACTGTTAGTTTTGTTGGAATTAAAATTAGTGACGTTTCTTTCGTTTTCAACATACTTACGTAATTATTTTGAATAAAAAAAATTAAAATTTGCACACGCAAACGATATACTAAAAAGCTTCAATTTTTTATTAATTTCATAATCCAAATAAACAAGGGGGAACCTTTTGCCAGTGGTTTCAACTTACTACTTAGACTGATCTACAGTTATAAACTTAGCTGTTTTAGTTATAGTTAGTTACAAACCGAAACTTTTAAAGGGCAAATACAATTTTTCGTTTGATAAAAATTTTTACTTTTTTTATTATTTTTTAAACATTTGATTAAAGTTAATCTGGGATATGGTATATGTGCCTATAATTATAAAAGTGGAAATAATAATAAAAAAATGTACATACTAAAATTACGAATGAGTATTTTTGTGTGAAAAAACGAATTCCATTGTGACTATTTCCTTATATAATACCTTAAAAATAATAACTTGATTAGGTCAAATTCATAAAAATTCTGTTCGACACACACACAACAACGAATGTTGTTATGATGCTGATATTAATTCAGTTTGATTATTTTTTCTTATCACGATGACTTACAGTGTACAAGGGAGATCCGTATCTGTTGTAATTTAATTTCAGATATTAATTTTATCCATTTATTTCTAGAACTCGTTACTACACAATAACGTAAACTGTAATAAAATTGTAACTAGGATATTATTTATATTATAAAAGATATAAGTAATTTGTCTCTATCTATGTATATAAAAGAAAGTCGTGTTAGTTACACTATTTATAACTCAAGAACGGCTGAATCGATTTTACTGAAAATTGGTGGGCAGGTAGCTTAGAACCAGGAAACGGACATAGGATAATTTTTACCCCGCTTTCTATTTTTTATTCCGCGCGGACGGAGTTGCGGGTAAAAGCTAGTTAGAAATGTTTAAATGTGCTTGTAACTGCGATATTTGTAGCCGAAAAAGATGGCTCTATTTTTGAAATACTGTGACCATTGCAGACGACAGACTACGTAAAGAAAATATACTTTACGCAGTTACTTCGGTTAATACAAAGTTTTTGGATATCTATAACAACTCACGTTATGCAAAACTTGCTCGTTTGCGAATGTTTTAAAAAAATAAATTCATTTTCATTCAATTTATTATCACGTCGCGTGGTAGTGTCGAAATGTCGAAATTATTATTTTCATTTATTTTAAATTGCCTGAAAGTTGCTTGTCAGTTTGTTACCTTAGAAAATTGAGTAAAACAGAAACGAATACATAAGCAAACATAAAGTGGGAGCGTTAAGTCAGCTAACGCGTGGGTTGGAGGTATCTGCGTAGGAAGTGAACTAAAATACTCCAACAAAGTATGTAAATACCGAGCGAAAATTAGATTCAGTAACTTTTAATAATTTTCAGTTAACTTAATGCAACTTATGTTAAGCTTTGCAGACTTTACAGAATATTTGCGATCAGTAGCCTGTTAATGAAATAAAATAGAAGAGTTTCAATCGTAAAATACTAGACGTAGTTTAAGACTTGGTAGATTGACAGCGCAATTTAAATACTGCATGCGAGTGAGTCCGCGCATTATTAAAGGCTAATTAAATGATCAATCGATGTAAAGCAAGCGTCGTGCGGATGCTTATTTGAAAATGTAATACGTGGTAAGGTAAAATAGGAATATCGGCTAACTCATGCGGGCTCTAACGACTTATAAAAACGATACTCGCATGCGAGCACTATGGCATAAGTGAGCAGGAAATCTCTCGCACCACGTATACGCTAGCAACTAAAGAAACTGCGCCCTAAAAGCTTGACTTTATCCCTAATTAAATATGTTGTGACCGGTTAGTTTTCTAGTAACTGTTATGATATTTTGTTTAAAATTGACCTAACAAAAATATTGTAATTGTATTGTTATTTCCTCATAAATGTCCCTGTGGCAGTGATGTCGACAGACTAGGATATCACGGACTGTCATGTCAAAAAAGTGCAGGCCGCTTCTCGAGACATGCCGCACTCAACGATATCGTGCGCCGGTCTCTTGCCAACGTCAACGTGCCAAGTCTTCTTGAACCGACTGGTATTGCCAGAGACGATGGCAAGAGGCCGGACGGTATGAGTTTGATTCCATGGAAGATGGGTCGGGTGCTGGTATGGGATGCAACCTGTTCAGACACACTGGCCCCTTCCCATCTACATGGAACAATCAACAGAGCTGGTGCGGCTTGTGAAGCGGCTGAAAAAGCTAAAGCTTGCAAATACAGGGGTCTGGGCACCGAATACGAATTTGTCCCATTCGGTGTCGAGACCCTTGGTCCGTGGGGTCCTAGCGCTAGAAAGCTTTTTAAGGAAGTAGCAAAAAGGTTAGTCGACATCACAGGAGACCGAAGAGCTGGCAGCTACCTCGGACAAAGAATTAGTTTAGCTATTCAAAGGGGGAATGCTGCCAGTATCTTCGGAACCTTGCCTAAAGGGACTCCTTTTAATGATATATTTTAGCTTTTATATTATATTTAAGATAGTTGATTACATTTAATTAGTTGTATATAGAATACTAACAACAAATTAAGAAAATTTTTTAACCGAATATATGTTATTGTAAAATATAAAACATAACAAAAAGTAGCTATCACTTGTTGCATTAATTTCATATAGCACCCTTTTTCGTCAGTTTCTTTTTCTTCAAACAAAATTATGTTGAGCCCATTTAATAAACAAACTGAACAAATAAAAAATTGTATACAATGCCATAGCCTTGTATAGATAATAAACTATCAGTTATATTATCAGTGTCGGAAACATGACTTAATTTGACATTCACATTTACAATATGATTAGGATTAATGTAACAAGAAAATTACATTTTGTTTAAAAAAAATTAAACGTGACAAAAACGTGAGACATAACTGTATCTGTATAAAAAAAACCCACTTAGTTGAATTTTAGAACAGATTATTTATTAAATCTCACAGATAAATAATTACTCTTTCAGTCAAAAGTATCCTGTAATGATTGGCTCACAAAATTTTCAATACTAAAAATGTATCACCAAAAAAAACCACAATTATAATTACAATTTAATTTAAATCGAAAAAAGATAATTTAAATTGTTGTTCTCAGTACTCTTAGTATAAAGTAGTAACTAGCAAGCCGTCATCTAGATTCACCAAAATAGCGGACCGCTACCCATCTTCATAGACTTCCGATTTGTAGATTAATTGTATTACCGAGGTAGGGACACAAGAAGAATTGGTACCACTTCATGTCTATCTTCAGTGTGGTCGTGGTTTTTCAACGCTCGATGCATTCGTTGTTGCAGGCTTATTACTGTTGAAATTTGCTTTAATAAACTAACGGTGAAGTGATCGAAAGCGACTAACCTAAAGTTAATTGATAATGTCACAAGATTATGCATTAGTTCCGTAACTATTTGGAATTGATACCACTTTCATTAAAAGTAGCAAATATTCCATAGTCAAAATATATGGAGAAACCTGTAGCGTATCAGATTAGAATTATTCATAGAACAATCGTAAAAGCCTATCATTACGATGACTAACAATTGGAATGAGTCAATCGCAATCAAGATACGACATTGAAATGTTTACGCATACTTGTTTCTTTAGAAAATAGGCAAAAAAAAAAGTAATTTTATCTTCATGAAAAAATTCACGGCTAACCTATCTGTTATCCTTAACGGCATATTTAGGCCTAGCCTAAAATATATTAATACACTCCGACCTAATTGTTTCTTTTTTTTTTGTTACAGAGCAAGCTTTTTGGGTCCAAGAAAAGTGAATTTGAGAATGATGCTTTAGAAATACATAATGAATACAGACGAGAACATGGTGTACCTCCGCTAGTTATTAATAAAGAAATTAGTAAAGTAAGTCAAAAGTGGGCTGATGAGTTAGCCAAAAAAGATGCAATGGCATACAGTCTGAATAAAAACTACGGAGAAAATGTATACTGTGGATGGTCACCAGATCCAAATGTAAAAATTAAAGCTCGAGACTGTCTCGATAAATGGTATAGTGAAATAAATAAATTTTCATTTGGAAGAGAACCAGAAGTGCTCACTTGTGGTCACTTCACACAAATCATTTGGAAAGATACACGAGAGTTAGGAATAGGGACTGCTAAAAGTAAATCGGGCAAATTGTATGTTGTTGCTAATTATTTTCCACCAGGAAATTATAGTGGACAGTTTGTAAAAAATGTTTTGCCTCCTGGAGCGTTGCAATTTAGATCCAGCTTCAGCAGTGTCAAGTCTTACCATCAACAAACGAATACGACATCATCACCATCACCAAGCCAAAGAAGCAGCAAAAATTTCACCGAGATCGCAACTGAATTAGTAACGAAATTTAGATCAACGTCAATAATCGGTGAAAAATTTGAAGACGAATTCTTAAGAGCACACAATGAATACCGCAGAAAACATGCTGTCCCTCCTCTTGAACTTAACAAGAAGCTTAGCAAATATGCTGAAGAATGGGCTAAGAAACTTTTGAAACTTGGACGAGTGGAACACAGAGATCAGAATGAATATGGCGAAAACATATTTTATGCTTGGTCTTCGGATCCAAATTTCACTGTTTATGGACGAGATCCTGTAGACAAATGGTATAACGAAATAAACTTACATGCGTTTGGTAGGGAACCCAATGACTTGAAGTCGGGACACTTTTCACAAGTGATTTGGGAAGATAGCAAGGAACTTGGAGTAGGTGTGGCTAAATCAAAAGAAGGGCAAGTGTATGTTGTTGCTAATTACTACCCACCCGGTAACGTAATGGGTAGTTTTGCAAAAAAAGTTAAACCACCGATTAATTGATATTACATTTTTTTTTTCAAGTTGTACCAAAGACTTTGTAACCATTCCAAAAATTGTTTTCTAGCATTTAAATTATTACCTCGTGAGTATTTTATATTTCCTTTAAAATAATTATTACTTCTCCTTTTGTATATGAAATGAAATGTTTTATTAATTAATTACTTTTATATAATCTAGATTAATATAAAACTTTTGAAGTTATCTTAGTTTTTATTTAGTTTTCTTGTATTAGTCGATTTATAAAAGAAATGCCTTGTTTTAAAGGCCAACTAGAACGCTTGAAATCGGCCTTCAACTGATTCACAATGAGTGGACTTACCGCAGCAAAGATGTAGATAAGGCATGCACACCTCAAAGGGAATTTGACAATTGTGTAGTAAACGATTCATTTCTGAAAGATTGATATTCTTTAATTCTGTAATAAGATATTATTTTTAAACATTTATTTAATAATTTTAGTATGAGGCGCAATGAACTTTCTTATTCTTTAGATATTAAAAAAAAAAAAAAAATATGAATTGTTGTATTGATGCCAAAAATTGGTACCGCCATTGTTTCTGCTTATACTCTAATAATAACCCCTAATATATGCGACGGTGTAGGCTATGTGCTGTAAATGCCTCTTCAAGGTAAACAGTCACTACTCAAACACAAATAAAAATATATACTGCTATGAAACTTTACCGCTATGAATCGACATAATTTACTTTATGGTTGATATAATTTCATGGTATGACATTTAATTTATTTTTTAATACTAACTCAAGTTAGAATTTAGCATATAAAATGTATTGCTAATATTGAATTTTTTGTGAATATATTTATGTGACTTGAAGTTATTTAAAAAAATGGATTGGCGTATATTTTTATCTTATATACTAATGGTGGAGTTATTTTTATAATATTCAATGATAATATTTCTTTATAGAGTTGTTATTATAATTTTCTTGCCAGGCTTAGGATATCATTTATTATAATACTAGTACATATTAAAGTTAAAAGACGTAGACGTAAAAATGATTTGGTCATTGTATATCATAATATCTTTTGCTTGCGATTCTAATCAAACAAAAAGACAAAATCACATGAAGTTATACGATATCTTTATTAATTTCAGAATATAGTGTTATCTTCTGGTCATAAGCAACCGTTTAGAATTTTAAATATTCCTCGGGTATGTATACTACTATTTTATTTAGAAAAGTAAAGGTAACTTATTTCTCAACTCCTAATGTACAGAACACTGATACGATTTTATAAGAACCGATATTTTGACATAGTGTATAAAATATAACAGAACAACTGTCAATTATTTAAACAGAAAAAAAAAACATTTTATATGAAAGGTTTGATTTAGGCCATAATGGGACTGATATATGTATAAACGTAATTAGGAGCGAAAAACATTCCCCTCCTGAGTCTTTTGGTTATAAACAGTATGTGTTGTTCACTTTTTAAATTTATAATGAAAAGCTACTTAAAGAAGTCTGAAAGGTTAGGAGTTATATAGGCACGTTATAAGGTTGGAACAAAAAAAAATCGCTTGTGACATGGAGAACTTTAGTTACGAGTGTGGAGAGATACACCGGTAGAGGTGCGCCGAGGAAGAGATGGATGAATTATGTTAAAGGTGACATAATCAAGAACGTTTGATATGACGGCAGATAGATCTATATGACCTAAACCAGGTACGCCGACCATAAGTGAGTGGGATAAGGCTAACATCATCTCCCTGATGAGATGATGAATAAAAATCAAAGTTTGAAAGCTTAAGTATCAAGCTTGTCGTGCACCCGAAAGCTTTATTGGTGCAATATGGAAATTTCTCTGTTGTTGTTATATAACTTTGTCCAACAAAATTTATGCGAGTGTACACAGTGTACATAGCGAAATGGAAACTGTGAACCATTTTGATGCATCTTTGGAATTAAAAATGTACATTTTAATTTCGTTATAATTTACTGATAAAATGTTGTGTGAAGTTGAGTAATTTTTCACAGACACCAACTTGAAGCTTCTTTGGTATTTCATTTAACTAATGTTGATATTATCTTAATTTTATTAGTCTAAAGTGTATCATCATAGTTTACTTTAGTATCTTTAATATTCCGTAAGTATTAAAAATTAAATGGATTTCACGAATATTTTCACAATATCCCTTGAATTGAAATACAAACTCAGTCAGTTTCCGGAAGGAGCAATCGCACAGACTGCTATAAAAGCCTTTTATCTTCAACGAATTACTCGCGGGTACGTACCCTTTAAAAGCGACCCGAAATAAATTTAGCAATCCATTGTACGTTTATTACACAGACAATTAAAACGTAGAAATATATTTAGAAACATGCTGTGTGTGCAGTAAATAAGTAATAATTTCCAAAACATACTGCATTCAGAATTTCTAACTGTTCGCTAATAATCAGTGTTGATTTCTTTATTAAATCTACTCAACGACTCATCATAATAAGCCCGCTATACGCCCCCATTCAGGGACTCAGAGCCTACCCTAAATCATCGTTGACTAGGTCATAATCAACCACACTGGCCCAATGCGAGATGGTTGACTTCAAACATCTTTAAATTTCTTCGCAGATATGTGCAAGTTGCATCATAATGTTTTTCTTCGCCGTAAAAACGTCGGATAAATGTACATATGTAGATAAATCGAAAATTCTTTAGGATTCGAAAGCTTGGCCTGCAGATTATAAATCAAATGCTTAACCCCTGAGCTACCGACGCTCTGTGTACAGATAACGACTTATATCATATTATATTACTGTCTAAAAATATATATACATGTATATACATCGTAACGGACAAATATTAATATGCATCACAGCTGCCATATCAAGTTACGTCCGTGTAACCGGCTTTTCCGTCAAGTATTTAACTTAGTTACGTAGTACAGGTGAGAGTCCAGCTAGCGACGGACACTCGTTAACTTAATTTAAAATTTAGACGTGTGTCACAAAACTTTGTTACTTTGTTAAGCCCAACAATATGATGTGAATATACAAGTAGATGTAACAGAGACGTGTTTGACCTTCATTACAAATAGGACTATTATGTGAAAAACATCAATCATGTTCCAAACAGTAATGCCTTTTTTAATAATAGTTTTTTTTTTATTTAGTGACCTCTAGTGAATTCACTATAATAGTGAAGTGACCGCTACCCATAGCCATCTGCAATTGCAGATGCGTTGCCTACCTTTAATAATAAATTAACGAGGGAAGTAGTTGTACATATGTGGCATATAACTATGTAATAGTTTATGTTTCAAGATAGACAAATTGCTTGCAAAATTTCCTCATGCAAACTTGCTCTTTTCTTCATTGAATATATCTACGAGTAATGTACATCTTAGGTAGAGTCTTAAACATGATATCATCTCTCCGCCTTGAACATTAAATCCTGAATAGTGGCGCAAGAACAATACTATAAATAAAACAATACTGATTCTTAACAAAATTTGCGTTTGCAATATTACAGAGACGAATATATGATATGTATGATAATGTACTGGAAATCCCGGACGAGGTGGAGGATTTGCCCAGAGCTGAGCCCATTGTACCGGGACACACGTTACTAAGACCAGCTCTAGGAATGCTTAAATCTTCAGTAATGTTTCCACAGAAAGATTACAGAAATTTTGTTTATGGTAATATAGACAATCTGGGAATAACGTAAGTATAGTCCTTTTCCACTAAGCGTCTTACGGCTTCTGAACAAGGGAATGGTATTTCATCGGTGGCACGGCTAGTCTCACCGTGGAAAAGAGGACCTTATGTGCACTATTCTCATATATTAGAACTTTATTAAGTAAATAATTGCTGTATTGTATGTTTGTAGGAATTTGACAGATAAATAAAAGATTATTTGTTTTAAATTTTCATTACAGTTACGGAAACACTTATGACCGAGTTCTTTACACTGACGTGAGGAAAACTAATTGGCTTTTGGTAGTTTCACTTATAAGTTGTTTTTTTTTTTTGTGAATGTTAAAAGGTTGTTGTAAAATCTTATTTATTTTAGGACGTTGTCAAATCTTTGTACACAAATGGTAAGAACTACAGTGATCGTAGGTAAGTTGACTAGAGTTAGATATATTCACATATATAAGTATCGTTGAAAATTATATTATCAAATATATGTATAATATTTTCAGAAATGCTAAGTCGGTAAGTCCAAATTTTATTTTGAAATTTTTGCTTTTTTTATGGTGATAACAATTGGGGGATAGTTAAAAAAATCATTACGATGATCCGATTTATGTGAAGATTTGCCTTGAAGTTACGCTTACAGTGTTTGAAAACTTGGCATAGTCGATAAATTTCTTTGAAGATTGCAAATTGCAATGAAAAATACATACTCCCTATCCAATTCGGTACAAAGCGAGGTCTCAATCTCTGTACACAAGAAAAGGTTATTTTAATCAATTATTTTTTATTCCAGTACACAATAGTGGCAATACCCCTACAAGCTAAAAATAATCTGTAAGTTATCTGATACTTAAAAATACAAAGAACGAAACAAAATACGATCGATCTAAGCGAGATTATAAAAGAAAATTATTTTACAAAATATTGAACCCTAACAGATTAACAGCCCCTAACAAAATGCATCGTCATATCTCGTGCTTAAAATCACCTGCAGTCAACACATTTGTCTGGCAAAATGCCACTATTATACCGAGTTGCTACACTGCATACAAAAATCTATTTATATACATAAAAAAAGAAAGTGACTGTTACATTAACGCCTAGTACAAAGTAATGGTTTAAACTTGAGATTTTTCATAATGCTACAATGTGGCTGAGCACTAAGAAAGGATTACACATAATTCATTCATTAAGTTTGGTGAAATAATTATTTTTAATAGTATCTGATATAACAAACACTTTTCAACATAAATAATACAAATGTCCCTAGCAAGTTTCAAAAAATATTATTTTTGAAACGAACGGAGTCGCGTGCGCTAGCTAGTTGATTATAAAAGAAAATCAAGTCACGTCAAGTGAGGATTCGTCATCTTGAATTAAAACAATTTATTACACGTTATTAAAAGAAGGACAAACAAATAAGTTTTGTTATTATAATTCTTTAAGAATTTATTTTTATTTATAAAAGAAAAATCTTCTTATATCTGCAAATAACTTACACAGTTTTATTTTCACGAATAAACTAAGTTCGGTTTTTAAGGGCCGGCAACACATCTGATGTTCCTCTAGTATTACGGATGTCCCTGGACGAGGGGTCGATTAATGTTAGGCGAATCGCTGCTCCTTTGCGATCCTATCTTTTAAAAAAAGTAGAAATCATTACATTAAACTATAATTTACAGACGGAAAAGAAATTTCGGAAGAACTGAGGTATGAATCATAACGCAACGAAACTACATGTCACGTTATTCAACGACTCATGACACAAAAACAAAAAAAATTGTTTTAATCATCAGAATGTCATAACAAATGTTTTAACAATTTTACTTTTTTCACTTTCTTTATAATTTTTGTAATTTTTGATTGAAAAATACTATTCTTCTAAATTACTTTTAGATTTCAAGAGATAACCCAGGTTTAGGAGTATTACTAGTTCAGTAAGTATTTTTAACAAGCTTTTTGGAACGAAGTTCCTTATCGCGCGTTGTGAAAGGGGGCTAGACGGAAAAAATTCTTACGAAAAGTTGTCACGACACTTTTTGCTATAGTAACCATGGCAACGACGTGACAATATATAACGAAAATTCATAGGAACTTCGTTCCATCCGGGTGTCCCTTGACACCTCTCAAGTTTTTTTATCTAATTACTTGCACACGTCCTAATAAAATGTTACCATTAAATCGTTATTTAAAGTGTGTAAAGCTTGATTTTTACACACAATATATTTTATTTTAAAAGGCATTAACTTAAAAATACATACGAAATGGAATTAAATTTGTCAAGGCACAATCTCCGCGGAAAAGATTTTACTTGCCGCTGCAGATGGTAATCGAAGTTAGAAAACTTTTAAACATTTGTAACTTGTAAGTGTATCAAGTTGGGCGTTTGAAATATGTTTCACTTCCAAACTGTGACTCGAATTTATATAAAAGTATTCTATATTGTGCTTATATATTCTAAAATGTCACATGTCACATGTAACATTAAAAACTATCAGGTTATAAGTACCATAGCTTTGTAAAAATTTTTTATGAAGAGTAATTTCCTGGAATTTAATGTATAAAATTTTACTAAGAAAAAGCATTTGGTATAATTAAACGGCAATCCAACTGCAGTTTCCCCTTAATGCGGATATCCAGTGGTGTCGATGATCACCTCGGTGTCCCCGCCGCTCGTTCTCCCTTCCCTTTTACAACAAATAGAAACGTATTGGTGCGGTAGCGGTACCAATATTGAAATACAAGCTTTAATAATTCAATTTTAGTTTAATCTACGTTGTTAATACTAACAGCAAAGTAGCAAAGTAGTGATTCGCGGTTGAAAATTCTCAATTAAGCAAGGAAAATTTCAAAAGAATATTTTCAAACTTGATTTATTCTAATTTTGTTTCAGAGCAGATTCTACTGAATTTCCCGACGGTGTAAGTCTAATTTTATTTACACTGGAAACTTTGTTTTATTTTTTAACTTACTATTGTAAATGTTAAATAACGTGATTACTAGGCCACCAATATTACAGTATTGCGACACGTTTGAAACCTGTCAAATGAAAAAAATATTAACAATTTTTTCTAATCACTAACCAAAAAATTCTGCAATATTAAAGACAAGCTTTTTCTTGCGACATTATCCTTGTGAAGTATAAAAAAAAATTCTTGCCCTACATTGGGAGATATTTTTTTTGATTTAAAAGGTATTTGGAAAGTCGGACAGTCACTTAGCTTAATAAAATTGTTTTACGATGTAAGTTTGAGCTTCCTCCTTTTTTATTTTATTTTTTTATTCCAGAAATTAAATATCAGACGCTTTCATCATCGACGCTCTTCTAAATCTAAATCGAAATATCGTCTCCGAGACAAATATTACGACAAGAGCTCATCAGACAGTTCCGCAGTCGATGAATCAGAGAGTCACGAAAGAAACCCTGGCAATCCTTATACTGTACACAAGAATCATTACAAACAAAACTGGATGTGGAATCATGTTGTGAGTTAATACATTGATTACTACAAACTTAAACGATGCAAGGTACCCGTAACCATCCAAATATGCATAATAGTATGGATACTCGTATAACAAAAGAGGTGTGCCGCCAGCTGGACCACGTCACAGTGGCTACCAGCCTCGCGTCATTTAAAAATATATATTAAAATCATGAATTATCCAGAAAGCTCTGTATAGCTATGAAGATTTTTTGACTAATATATAAATAAATATTAATTGTGTGCTCATTTTTAATCAAATTATTTTGTGTAAACAATATCTTGGCTTATATTGAGATTTAGTTTCATAACATAGTTTTTATAACTTTTACTTTTATGACCTGTAATTTATATATTACCATTAAAATTGTAATTATAATTGTATTTGTAATTGCCAGCATTGACCTTTAACAAAATCGCGTCGAATAAGAAAAACAGATTTTTTTTTACTTTAGTTAATTGGTGACTGTTAATTAATAGAGATGTCATATTTCAACTAATTAAGTAAAAATAATTCGATGCCCAATTATTTAGGTTACTAATTTTTTTACTTTAACTAAAATTAGTTCTAAAAGATTTGTTTGTTGTGATGAGCGCAAACGACTTTTTTCGCAAACATGTGATACATAATTCTCCGCTTAAAGCTGATTACATTTATAAGAATTAATTAAGATAAATGATTTATTCAGATGACAGGAGATCATATGAACGTTAATCCATACGCGCCACTGATCAATAATTACGGACCATCTGGAGCCGCACTTATATTTGGTAGGAAATGGTGGTACTTTAATCAGGTAAGTACAAAAAAGAATTAAATAAGTTTCTTAGTATCAATAATTCAGAGCAAGAGACCGATATGTACAATCCACAAGAAATCACATTAATCTGTTATTTCTAAATAAGTGTTAAGGAACGAACACATTTTATCTATCTTTTAATATTAAATTTATATATATTTTTATTTTTAATTTACAGGATGACTACAAACCTTTATAAAAAGAAGCGTCGAGAATTAAAAAGATAAAAGCCGAAAATTCTTTTATTTTGAAATGAACGAAAAATATTTCCGACCCCGGCTGCTGAGGTTCTTCTTAAAAGTTTTACAATTTGTAACTTTTAATACCTTCTATGAGTGGAATTTAACTTCTAATTAGATTTTAACAGAAAAGCAATGACTAAAACATAATTGTTAAGATAATATATTAAAAAAATATCTAATAAGTCAAATGTGTTCACATGATAATAAATTTTAATAAAAGTCATAACCGTGTCCTTCAACCAAAGCTCAAGGGTCTACATGAATCGTCGTAAAGATCGGTCCCTTGCCACCTACATACAGTTCCAGCGGACTCCTACAACCTTGACCTATATAAGTTAAACGGGAAATCTCAGTAGACGTAGTTAGTCTTCTGCTACTTATAACTTAATTTACTAAAAAAAATCTAAAATACCACTCAATACTAAGCAAGATTATTTATATCAAAATTTATTAAAAAACAGAAAATAAATGTAACTGGTTTATATTTAAACTTTAAGACTGAAAAACATACTCCGCAAACAATCTTTTTGAAAGACTCCTTTGTGTCGTCAAAGCGCATCCTACACACAAATCCACACAAACTAACACCATATCTATTTCTATATCCTAGCATTCAAGAATTCTATTTTCAGTTCGTGGCAAATATTTGAATGAGATTCACTGAGATCGGGATTTCTAAGGCTGGTTATACGAACCGAAGTTGTATTCATACGTATCTATTGTAAAGCTTTTTGCTACCGCAATTATTGTTAGTTTCTTATTTTAATTTGGAGCATATTGTCATAAAATTTCATAAGAATTAGAAATACGTCTTTAGAATGTACGTATTTTTTATATTATAAGATGGCATACGTGCAAGCGGCCACCTGAATACGCCAAAAAGTGAAGCGAAACTGCCCATACACATTGCAAATGCCTTGCCTACCTATAATCGACGGATGAGAGACGCACATAAAGAGGATATATCCCCTTCCTATGCAACCCCTCCTCCGTCGTATCCACTCCCCCTTCTCAGCCTTTCCTTAGTAAAAGGGGTGAGAAGTGAAAGAGGACTAAAATTATGCCTCCGAAAATATAAATTGCTGGATTGCTGGATTGGAGTTTTACTACAATTAATTTTTTGTTTTACTAAATTAAGATTGGTATGCTTAATTGCTTCTTCCTTATAAAACTTTCAAATTCAAAGTTACATCATTGAAAACTTTGACCGTTTTTACCCAATTTCGTACAAGTTACGCTTCCGTAACTTTGTTAATAAATATTACATTTTCCCCTTCCAATTAAAGTTAGACTCAAAATTATGTTGTTCCAATAAATGTTAAAAGTTTAACTTGAATTAGGTTAAAAGGTACTTCTGTTTATCAAGGTTTATCATCTTCTATTTAACAACTCCTCGTATAATAATATTTGAAACCAGTTATCTTCTATGAACATCGGAACTTTTGTATTTTTTCTACCTACAAAGATATTCAAAGATTAAAACATTGAATCAATTCTACTTATTATTTACCGCCCGTTATTTGAAGCAACATATAAGGGAGAAAATGAATGCTGTTATGTTGTGCCAGAAGGTACATAGAGTAGCAGAAGAAAGGTAGGGCCTGGAAATTGCTCCAACATGGACGCAACAGTTCTTAATTTAAACCGGCAATTCACGTGTATTTCGATTAATTCGTATTTTTAAATTAATGATCAAAATATCAATATGAATATTTTATTACTAAATAAATATTCCGCTTGAATTGGTCTTTCTATTTCATGGTTTGTACTTTAACAGTTTTTACACGTACATATTATATATGATTGTGAACATACAGTTTAATTCAAAAACAAAAAATGAATAACAAAAGAACACAGATATCTATTTTGATAGTTATTATAACTGTAAGTAAGTGATAGAACAGTTTAATACCTCTTCATACTTAAATTTCATCAAATAATACAAATAAATTAAATTATCATATAGTCGAAAATGTGTAAGATTAAAAACCAATAGAAATAAGCACTTGAAAAAATCTACAGCTTTTTCCACTCTGTTGTCATCAAGAAGTCAATAAGAGCTCTATTCAATCTTTTTATCACCGATAATAGACCATGTCAGATGGACTATTAACTTCGTGACATCGTCAGAAAGTCACTTAATGTGGAAAGCCGAAAATTGGGGAAGGTCTTTGCCAATTGGTAAATCGATATAGGTTGATTAGAATAAAATTGCATACCAATGACAGTTTTGTGATATATTTATTATTTAGTTTTTCATTAATGATGTTAACACACTTTTTCTACCATTTCTGCTTCTAATAACGTCAAATAATTACGGAATTTCATTTAGAGTAGACACCAAAACGTCAAATACGTTAGGTGTCTACGAAAGGATAGTAAATTTAATTACAAATTTAATTTCAGGCCGTGTTGCCTTGTAATGGAGTGAGTTTGCTACAACAGTTGGAGCATATTGCTGTAAGATTTTGTTTAGATTTACATTATGGGCGGATTTCTCTTTTGTTCGTCGTGTCAGGCGGTGTCAGAAGTCACTTCAAATGTCCAGATCGACCTCATCTATTGGAGTGAAGCGAGTCAAGAATGTGGAGGTGGTCATAGAGAAAATCCCATTTAATTGTTATGATATTCCCAAATAGGGTTGGTGACAGGTAAGCGGCCGGCCGTAAAAAATGTAGCCAAATCTTTAAGGTTTATAAAACCTTGTGCACCGACCCCACGTGCGATAGATAAGGCCAGGGAGATGATTTTGTTTAGATTTAGCTTATCTCTTCTCTTGCTGACATTAAGTACCTTTTATATTTAACGCATTATTATTATTTAACTTTAAAACATTAATTTAATTCGAATTATACATTTTTCTTTACAGAGAAGGCGGTTAGAAAGTAGAGGAGAACATCCATTGACGGTAAGTACTTGATTTAAAGACGCAATAAATGTTATACGAAAACATATAATTTTTATGTAGTATTGCCAGTTCATTCATAAATAACATTAAGAACAACAGAAAAAGAAAACAAGGAGTGAAAGACGTGGAGAGAGATATAGAACCTCATTATCGACAAAAACATCTAAACCAGATTTTCTGAATTTAAAATTAATTGCGAATAACATCTTATGATTCCAGCGTAGAGTATTTTTCAGCTTCGACCGTGGAGAAGTAACCAATATAGCGGGTGTTCCGCATTCTCCTAAACATCTACCTATAGCCGAGCCTATATTACCAGGTCACACGCTTATCAGACCCGCCTTGGGAATGCTAAAATCTTCATTAAAATTTCCACATATAGACTTTGAAGATGGTTCAGGAGTTTATGGAAGCGTGGATAATATTGGACTTCGGTTAGTTACTTTAGAAACAATTCGATTAAACTGCTGCAACAGCTTTTGTTAAAAGGAAAGGGATGATTAATATTTTATACAAGTTTTTGGATAACGGAAACCCATATACAAGTATGAGCTAAATCTGAATCTAAATCTGATTGATGGATGCTTGTTTGTTTGAAGGTATCTCCAGAAGGGCTCAACAGATCTTGACAAAACTTGGCATAGATGTAGATCATAGTCTGTAAGAACACATATTTTTGTTTTTAAATGCCGCGGGGACGGAGTCGCGGACGACTGCCAGTAGTTTATAATTTGATAAACAATTATTTCATTAATTTAGGTACAATGGTGCTATTGAAAGAGTTATGTATTCAGATTTCCGTAGACGTGCTTCTGATTATCTTATGGTGAGTAAGTAAAACATTATATTTGTTTTTTTTTTCTTAATGATTTCGATGTATTTTGTTAGATAGCTCGATACTTCTTTACTCGAATATTCTCTGCTAATCTTTAACAAAAAAAAAAAAACTCAACCAAGAAAAACAACATCCTTTGTTTTTTTGGAAGTAATCAAACCTTTTTTCAGGTTGTCCCAGAGAAAAATATAGAAAATCAATCAAAGCCAAGGTGATTTTATTTTTAATTAATATTTTTTATTTAACTAAATAAATAAAATGTTTATAAATTTACCAAAGTTAACATTTAATATGAAATTATTTATCCACCACCATCAATGTATTTACAGATTTAAATTACTTTCTACGGTTCTGGATTTGGTGAGTTAATTTTTTTAATAACTTTTTAATATTTTTTTTTAAATTATAGTCCAGCATCTTTTATATATTCGTTTATATTAATTTAGGAGCATAAAGATACAATTAAGAATCTACTGCAACAGCTGCAGCGACTTAACCAACAAGGGTACAATTTTTATAAATATTTGAAAATGTAGAACTTAAAAAAAAACAATGTCTTTGGTAATAAAATCACCATTGCAATTTCAGAAACGTTAACGTCATCATATTAACTTTATTAGACGCTTCAGTAAGTTTTTCCTAATATTTTACTCAAAAGTATTTCAGACAGTTCTAATGTTTTATATAAAAATACTTAATATCATTTATTGAAAAAATATTTATTTAAAGGCGCTGAAATCGTTGACAGAAAAATCCGATTCATATTATCTGTAAGTTTTCTTTTTGATTAGAATTTGTTCTTAACTATATTTTAAATTTAATCACTCAGAAAACAAGTCAGTATCTAAAATTAATGATAACACAAAAAGCTGGATTGCTGGATTTGTACAAACATTCTTTTGAATTATAATTAAATACTTTAACTAGATCGATTAATATTGTTAAAAAAATATGATTTAGTTCAAAGTTCAAATGAGTATCTTTAGTTTTTATAGTACAGTACATTAATATTATTATTTATAACCTAGCTTTACAGTTTACTACCGACTTCAAAAATAATTTTCAAGATTTATTTTTTGTTATAAAAGCGTTACCCTAATACAATGTTCGTGATATTAGTTGGTGCAATAGACCACTTGCCTCAAGAGATCTGTCTCACCTTATAAACTAATGATGTAGAAATTGATGTACTAAAAATAGACCTAATTTTTCACGTCTTAGAGTGAAATATTACGTATTTTTTCATATTCTTCACGTCAAGCCTCGTATAATGTATGTACATATTAACACGCGAAGTACTTTAGATATAGCGCAAGAGGATAACGCTTTTTTATCGCGCGTACATCTTTTTCGAATATATATTAAGTTATCTCTCATCTGCGTGAAAAAAAAATATCTTGAAACCATCATTCACAGGTGGCTTATTTTTAATTCACTTAGTTAAAGTAGTACTCGACTTGCCTTTTGCTTATTGGAACGAAGTTCCTTATCGCGCGTTGTGAAAGGGGGCTAGACGGAAAAAATTCTTACGAAAAGTAGTAACGACACTTTTTGCTATAGTAAGTATGTTAACGACGAATGAGCGCTACTTCACCATGGCAACGACGTGACAATATATAACGAAAATTCATAGAAATAAAATGTACTTCTTGTGAAGACTTAAGTTTTTTATTCATAGAATAAACATTGGTTCCTTCACTAATTAATCGAAAGGAACTTCGTTCCATCCGGGTGTCCCTTTTTTAGCTGATAATTTGGTAGCCGTATTTAGGTTGGTTTAATAAAATTTTGATTGTCATTTGTTACAGTAACGAAAATAGTCAGGTTAGAAAATAATTTATAAATGTTATTATAAGTGACGTAAATTAGCCGGCCATCCTGCGCTTGATGATAATATGGCAGTTGGACGTGACTTTTTTCGTACAAAATTAAACAAAAAAAAAACTAGTAATGAAAATAGCCCACAAGGGGATAATGTACCTTACCAATAGTGAAATAATTCAAGTCGTTTCAATAGTTTTGGAGCCTATTCAATGCAAGCAAACAATTAAACCATTCCTTTTTTAATATTTGTATTGATAAATATTTTTTTTACAGTCAGTCCAAAATGATCCACAAAGCTACAAAGTACTCGGGTTTGTTTTTTTTTTTAATGTACGCTAAATTAAAAGCTACACATTGTGATGCCATTTTTATATTTGTGCAACAAGGACCATAGACATTTTTTATTTCAGATTGCGTTCTGTAAAACCTATTGTAAGTATTAAGTACCTATTTCAATGAAAAATTAATTTATTACTTAAAATTTGAAAAACATTTTTTTTATTATATCAAGAAGTTAAATATTATTATTAATATCCGATACATAAATGTCAGGAAATAAAAAAAAATGTTTTAGAGAGAAAATTTAAATTTGAATAACAAGCTAAAAGAAGCTTTACCAGACTCGACTCCGGTAGAAGAACCTAACTCAGAAGAAGATAAACCAGAAGATAAAGAAATATTAGAAAATAATGCAATGAAACAGAAATTTGTTGACATGATAAAGTCAATGGTAATTGTATTTATTATTAAGTCGTTAATTATTACTATAGAGCATTTTGTACACAACAATCCTTATGTAAAGAAGATTTCAAAACTCAACGCCAAGATCTTCCTAAATGTAAAGATATTCGTTGGTAAGAGCAAACATAATCTAATGAAATAATAGTCACAATTAGTTTAAGATTGTTTTATCATTATAATCATTAAGACAAGCAATTCCTATATAGCCACGGACAGATTATTGCAAAAAAATAGAATTGTTTTTATTTTTAAATGTCATTAATTTACAAATTTATTATTAAACTACTTTTGGTATATTTATCAATAAGTTAGTTTTGGGTTTGATGCTGTAATAAATTAATAAAAAAATACATATTTTAATTTCAGAATGCGTATAATCATATTAAAATTAGTGAGAGCGCACCTGATTACGCAACATTCATGCCAGCACATGTTTCAAGTAATTTGAGAGACTGGTGGTTCTTTAATGAGGTATTCCTTTTTTTTAAATTTAAATTATAGTTTTTTTTTAAAAGGTCATTGCTAGTGCCTGAAACTTTTTAAGTTTTTTTTTGTTTTAGGATGATCACAAAACAACAATTTAAAGATATCGTCAATCAAGATAAAGCAAAACCCATAGAAGAAGAAAATACATTTACTTTAAAAAAAACATCTTTTAATTTTACCATCTTTTTACAAAATAAAAAAATCAATGTAATTTGAACAAATCAAATCTATTTTCATGGAAACTATAACTATAGGTATGAATTCTATTTCATGCTGAAAATCCAAAGTAGCTTTCTTAAGCCAACCCAATAAAAAAAGCAAGAAACGTGTGCTAAAATCGTTTGAAATGGAAACCGATACATTCTACCCATCTAGTCACACGTATTACGTTTTTATATATATTACTTTGTAGTAATGAAACCCATTAATTTACAAAGTATATAAACCAACTTACAATATATATGTAACTTTAGTTTTGAACGTAAACGTTCGAGTTTGTGTCGGAACTGATTAGATAGCACGAATGGATTAGAAACTTTACAGTTGGAAAAGCTTTGACCTCGGTGTAGCATAATTTAATAAATAAAACTCGAATTACTTAATTTCCTTATTACTCGTTTATCGTATTAACGCATTTGAAGAGATGTCTCAATTTTTTATCATTGTATTTTACCGAAAATAGTAAAGAAAGGAAAAAGAAAGCGTTTTACGACTGAAGGAGCAATATTCAGCAATGAGATAGTGGTGAGCGTTGTACAAACGCTTACAAGGAACATAAGTAAATTGTATAAAAACGATATCAATACTAAATATGGTCCGCGACTCCGACCGTGCGGAATTGAAAAAAAACTTAATTAGTAGCCTATGCGTTCTTCACAGCTTCGTTCTCCATCTGTTCCTATTTTCATCACGATCCGTTGAGCCGTTTCGGAGATACATTCTAACAAACATCCATCCATCCGTCCATCTAATCATTCGCATCTTACCTATCTATATATATATATATATATATATATATATAAAAGAAAGTCGTGTTAGTTACACTATTTATAACTCAAGAACGGCTGAATCGATTTGACTGAAAATTGGTGAGCAGGTAGCTTAGAACCAGGAAACGGACATGGGATAATTTTTACCCCGTTTTCTATTTTTTATTACGCGCGGACGGTGTCGCGGGTAAAAGCTAGTTTATAATATTAGTATTATTAATAAGTCGATTTTTCTTCTGTGTTCAATTACTTGCGCCATCTAGAAAGAGATGATCGAATTGAAGCGGTTACAAATTTCTTCAGAGACCAACATCGCAGTCAGTACAACTTTCTTCCAGTTACTCGTAGATGGCGGTATTACCAACATTTTCAAGAACTAAGTATATAAAAGATTCGGAGTCGATTCGAAAAAAAATAAGAAGAGAGAAAACCAGGGAAACAATTGACATTTTATTTAATCTATATATATAAAAGAAAGTCGTGTTAGTTACACTATTTATGACTCAAGAACGGCTGAATCGATTTGACTGAAATTTGGTGGGCAGGTAGCTTAGAACCAGGAAAAGGACATAGGATATTTTTTATTCCGCGCGGACGGAGTCGCGGGTAAAAGCTAGTATGAAACTAATTTAAATGTAACTTCCTAATATTTTTATCTACTGCAAATAAACTTAAATACGAATGATTTGGATTTTAGTATAAGTAAAAACAAACTTTATACTAGATGTGTAGATCATTTAAAAGTGCCTTAGGTTAGTAATAATAATAAAATGTTACGAAAATTTTCGATACATATTTCTAGACAGGCAATAAGTGAACGGAGACAGAATAATAGACATAAATCGATTCAATTGATTTCACGTGAGGCTCAAATGAAACAACGCTTTATTAATACAATGGCAATGCCAAATAAATGTTTAAAATTTTTATTCCGTAACAAAAAAAATATTTCAAATAAAAAAGTTAGATACATTTAAAAATATGTTAATAATTAATTAGTTCCAAAATTGAAGAGTTGATAAAACATAAAAACGACGCATACTTATTTTAGTCAATAGTTAAACTAATTAACAGTTAAATTAGTCTATAAAAGTATTATTTGTTTGCAAGGAATAGGGTCCGAAACTACTGAACAGATTTGACAAAATTGACTTTTTCTGTTGGGAAGCTACAGTATCCCGGGTGACATCCTATATCTTACTATTATAAACTAGCCTATATAATATTATAAACTTGCTTTTACCCGCGACTCCGTCCGCGCGGAATAAAAAATAGAAAACGGGGTAAAAATTATCCTATGTCCGTTTCCTGGTTCTAATACCTGCCCACCAATTTTTAGTCAAATCCATTCAGCAGTTCTTGAGTTATAAATAGTGTAACTAACACGACTTTCTTTTATATATATAGATACGAATGCTTGGATGGATGGATGGATGGATGTTTGTTGAAGATATCACGAATACGTCTCAACGGATCTCGATGAAATTTGTCATAGATGTAGATCATAGTCTGGAAGAATATAGGATACTTATTTTTTTCGACAAATAGTCCTAATGTTATAATTGTGAAAGTAACTCTGTCTGTAAAAGGCTTTTTAATGCGAAAAAAGAGTTGACTGGGAGTATGAAAAGTTAAAGTTATATACCCTTAAGGTTGTAAAACAACAATAGGGGATGAAAATTTTTATGGGAATATGTAAGGTTTATGTTAAAATTTTGTAAGTTTAATACGTTTTGTTGTAATTTTTTATAAGTTTAAGTAAAATAATAAGTCTAAATAATTAAAAATGCAATCCGAAGACGCGTACAAAGTCGCGGGCACAGGTATATAAAATAAATGAGTTTTATCTCGTACGTTATCAATAACTTCTTATCAGGGAACAGTGCCTTCGTTTGTCAAACTAATATATCAATCGACACAAATATTTCTTTCATTTAGTTCGTCTATTGTTATTTACTATCATTAGATTGGATATTATTTTTAATTATCTGAATAGAATAGCTTCTATCAGAGGTTCCAATTTTTAAGGTAAAATTTCTGGCTTTTTTAAAATAATTTCAAACTTAACTAACATATATCATTTGATAATCTGTTGCGAATAATAAACTTAATCTTAGAGTATATCGTTTTGTTCGTTGAGATTATTACTAATATTATAAATGCGAATATTTCAAACATTGTTCCATATATATTTATCCAAGATGGATGAATGTTTGTTAGAAGATATCTGCAGAACAGGTCGATGACACTTAACATAGAAGTAGAACGTGACCTGGAAGAAGACATAGGCTACTACGTACGTTTTTTAATTACATACAATGACATAGTCACGGGCGACAGCTAGTGTTTGATAAAGTAAGAATCATATCAGTAAATGCGTTAATATTAATTTGAGACGCCAGTACTAGTTTGGACGTTTCAGTCTTAGGTTAGTTACGGACATATCAGTCATATCAGGAAAGAGATCGACGCATTTGTCAAGACATAATTTGATACCGAAAAAATTACATCAAGAAATACCTAAATTAAATAATATATTTTATATGAATATGTAGATCATATAAAACATTAAACATTGATAATGTTTTACATGAATATTTAATTCAAATAAAACATAGATACGTACACGATTTTTTACGTTAATTACCTTTGATTATGTTTCAGTGTTTAAATAAGGTGTTCATGAATTTTATAGTTTCATTATGAAGAAAAATAAATACAATTACATTATAGCATCTATAACAGCAGTTTTAGTGATGATCATTTTGATTTTATTTGTATTGTATTACTTCAGAAGGTAAGATTGTTTTCTATTTTTTTTATTAAACACATTTTTAAATAGTTCATTTAAGTTTAACATTCAAAAAGACTTTTAGCAGTGCGATGTTTCTAAAATAAACACTTCCGTGATTTTGTCTTTTGTCTACACCTGTATACATTTCATGAATGTATTAAACATTTTTTTATTAAATAACATAAATAAATAATTGCAAGATTATTGCATAGTTATTTTGTCACATTTTTTCTTTAGTATTGTGATAATCTTTTTCAATTTTAAAAATGTAATGTTTAGTTGTGTTTTGTTTCAGATAAAGAGTATAAAATTTTCATGTAGTAGTTATCTTGCATTTTATAATATGTAACGTAATCAAGTGTTTAATTATCAGAGATAATATTGTATGTACTTGTAATTCTCAAGATGCAGTACAAAGATTACCGAGAGGTAATTTGATACTAGTAATTATCTTTGTTGTAGTTCTTACTTTAACACCTTTATTATCAGATTCATCTGTTCTACAACATTTATAAAATGATCTGATTTGACGAACACGTTTTATTAATCTCCTAATACAAATTCTACATAAATTCTATCTTTTTAATTTTTGTTAGGTTTATTGTTGCTTACTTTACCTACCACTACTTATGTTTCTACTAAACTTTTACTTACTATTAATTCCTACAATTTGAGTTTTATTTAAATTTTCAATTTACTTATGTATTTTTGATATATTGTGTAAAATAATTACATCACAGTAGTTCAGAAGATACTATACCTGGGCCGAAACTTGTGATCGACCATGATGGGGGAGCTGATGACGCGATGGCTATATTCATGGCTCTACAATATCAAAAATATTTCGGTGGGTATGTACCCATGAAGGATGTACTTCCTTACAAATACTATAATATTATATAGAGGGAGAGAAGAAAAAAGAAAAAGCGAGAACTCAAAAACTACAAAATCGATTTTATAAATTCTCTCACCATTAGAAAGCAACTTAATAGTAGTAGATGATTTTAAATGTTATATAAAATATTTTAAATAATTAATAATCCGGGTCAGGCAGCTAGTGCCGCAGACTCTCGTTGAAGTACAGTCTGAAGCATTAAAGAAAACTTACAGAAATAGACACGTTTAACGCAGTTGTGTGAATCGACCTACCAATCGGTTTACCATTGAAATTTCTTCTTTTCAGAAATCAAGTCATCGCATTAACAACAACCCACGGCAATGTAAATGAACCGCAAGTGTTCAACAATACCCAGAAATTTTTAAATATCGTCGACAGGAGAGACGTATGTTGACTCTGGTTTTTAGATCCTTTTTCCCAACCCTGTGGTTTTTAAATTGTAGATTGAAAGTCTTAAGAAATTTTTACAAGACATGTACTTATTGTTATGTACTTTTATAGAGTGTCTTTCTTTACAGGTATTTATTTACAGAGGTAGTAAATTTCCTCTTGTAGAAGGAATAGAATCTGATTACTATTTTGGTATGGACGGACTTGGGGACAGTGAATCTGAATTTCTGGAATATGAACCTATTGAAGCTCAATCAAATTCAGCCGCTTTGGCGTTAATTGAATTGTCGAAAAAATTTGAAGGTAAATTTTGTATTAAAACTATTATATTACGAAATATGGATTCAGCTTACATCGTTGTCATTGTTCTTTTAAGGTGTTTTAATAAATTCCTATTTACTCAAGTGTAAAATATTTTATTAGGCACTGCAAACTAACAGTTTAATTTTGAGAATGTACAATATATTTTTATTGTTCGAAGGAGAATTGATCGTTGTTGCACTGGGACCGTTGACAAATATTGCAATGGCAGTACGACTAGATCCAGGATTCATTAGTCGTCTTCTAAAATTATATGTCGCTGGTGGACATATTTTCAGTAAGTAAAATAATAGGATATTTGAAATTACGATCTCAAAGAGGAATCTTTTATTCAGGAAGATACTGAAAATCTTCACGTTTTTTTACATTTTACTGTTCACAGATCAAGTCAAATCTAGACTACACTTTTATATAGTGTCATTGTTAAATGTTTTTTTTTAGATTTGCTTTATTTCTTTTTTTTTTCAGGCGAAATATACAACGAACCAGAATTCAATGCAGAAATGGATGTGGAGTCATATTACATCGTTTTACAGAACAGTCAACCAGATATAGTAACGTTGGTCCCCTTCTCCCAAGTATACTTATCTCATAATATTAGTAGAGTAAGTCTTTTGAATTGGCTATTATGTATTCGGGGTCTTTCACTGCTCACAAACTTGTTTAAAACATATCGCTAGATCAGTTTTTTTTTTTAAAGAAAATTAGAAGGATGACGTCAATATTTGAGTTGTCTTTGTAATTCGTTCTAAGGTTCTATTTTTAAACGATTTATTTCATAAAGTCTATTATTACAGATATTTATCATAGTGATTGGGCGTTACGATGTTTTGAATCTTACTTGTTAAGTTTTTTATTCATATTACAGGAATGGCGAGTTTCAACTTTAGGTTCAATACCAAGTGAATTAATAAGAGCTTTAAATGTTTTTGAACAAAAATCTATAGTTAAAAGTGAGAAATGGATCTTACTAGATCCAGTTGCTATGGCAATAGTACTTAATAAGACTCAGATTATTGAAGAGTGGAGATATACGTACAACTCTATTGATTTGTGTGGTAAGTTTGAATGTATATAAATTGATTTGATGGATAAAGTGATGAATGGGAAATATATCTTTTCTGTTCATCATCTCTTCTTTCTATTAAAGACAACGCATTCTGTAACCCAGGGATCCCCAAACTATTTTCGACAAGTGACCCCCTTTTCCAAAATAAACCGTTTCCACAGACCCCCATGGCCAAATTATCTACTTTTAAGATCAGTTATTGTTATTATTATTATTTTTCATTCTGACTTAGGTCAATAAAAGAAGACAGAGTGTGAATTAGCAATGCTTTGGGTCGATATCAAAAAGCATTGCTAATGACCCCTTTGGGAATCCCTTCTGTAACCTTTATACTTAGTACAGATGTCTATGGTTAGTGATGATTACCCCATTTTAACAATATCTGATTGTCGCTTCCTCTCATGTTATGCAGCCTACGCCATAGCTAAAAAAAAATTCTAAAGTTACATTTTCGTTTTCCTAAAAAATACTTGGTTTTCTGGTAGAAAAGTAATATTTTGTTTTACTGCCATCTAGAAATCGCCACGGAACCTATTTATTACAAAATTGAATTTGTCTTGCGTTTGGTTGTAGACGTTTCTATAAATAAAATATAGATGGAGCAATTTCTAACATTTGTTTCAGCGAATTTTCACTGCCATGTGTAAATATTTTTTTGAACCTTTGATTTACGTAAACTGGATACTAAATGAGATTTTGTTTACATAAATTTGCTATATAAAATAATCACAATTTTCGTTACAGGAAGAGGAAGAGGTACAAATACAAATAATTTCACATCAAACGAATATTTCAACTCTAAAATTGTTTACAAAGTGAAAGAAGAACCGTACAAGAAAATGCTTATTGACATATTTTCTGCCGATTTGAAATAAATTTTAATTGTTAATTTATAAATATTATTTTCTCATTAAATATTAGGTCCTTACATATGAAATTGGCGTTTTTCGTACTGGCCACTTTAATCACGAATTTCTCCTCTTTGGTAAGGAATTCCAAATTCAAATTTGTACAGCTATAGACTCATGTATTTGTGGTTCGATGACCGTCATTCATTTGTTTTTTTTCTTCTGTTTTTTTCTATTTGCGTCACTCATTTTACAAAATGGAAAACTTAAAATATCGCATTATTTACGAGTACGAGTTCCGCCGTGGCACTAGTGCTGCGGAAACGACTCGAAGGGTGAATGATGTGTATGGCGGTCGTGTTGCAAAAGAAAACACAGTTCGTTTTTGGTTCCAACGTTTTCGTTCTGGAAATTTCGATCTGCAGAACAAGCCCCGTGGACGGCCTGAGACTCAAGTTGATAATGAAGAGTTGAAGGCTATTGTGGAAGCGGATCCATCGCAAACCACGTCCGAGTTAGCTGCAGGCTGTGATGTTAGTGATAAAACTGTTTTAATTCACTTGAAGCAAATTGGGAAGATTAAAAAGCTTGAAAGGTGGGTACCTCACGAATTGACTGAAGCAAACCGGCAAACGCGCGTCGACTGTTGCGTTACATTACTAAACCGGCACAATAATGAAGGTATTTTAAACCGAATCATTACCTGTGATGAAAAATGGGTTCTTTACGATAATCGGAAGCGCTCAGCGCAATGGTTGGATCCTGGCCAGCCAGCCAAATCCTGCCCCAAGCGAAAATTAACCCCAAAAAAGTTACTTGTAAGCGTTTGGTGGACTAGTGCCGGTATTGTTCATTACAGTTTTCTCAAATCTGGCCAGACTATTACGGCTGATGTCTATTGTCAGCAATTGCAAACCCTGATGGAAAAGCTAGCGGCTAAACAACCTAGGCTGGTCAATCGCTCCACGCCACTGCTGCTTCACGACAACGCTAGACCACACACTGCGCAACAGACGGCTACTAAATTAGAAGAGCTTCAATTGGAAAGTCTAAGACATCCTCCGTACTCCCCGGACCTTGCTCCAACAGATTACCATTTTTTTCGAAATTTGGATAACTTCTTGCAAGGGAAAAAATTCAACTCCGATGGGGCAGTCCAAATCGCCTTCAAAGATTTTATTGATTCCCGTCCGACTGGTTTTTTTAGTAAAGGGATCAATGAACTACCTATGAGATGGCAAAAGTGCATAGAAAATAATGGTTCATACTTTGATTAATTAAATATATTATTTAAAAAAAATATTCGACTTTTTGTTCCTCCCATACAAAACGCCAATTTCATATGTAAGGACCTAATATATATTAAACATAATTTTTTTTTATGAAAAATTTACTAAAAAAAATGCATTTTTATTTATGACTGCAGTCCCGCCTTTTCTGTTTTTTCTGACCTTATAAAATTTTGTTAATAATCTCAAAATGACAATTTAAAAATATTTCATTTAGCATTAGATGAATCGTTCATCGTACACAATACGATAACGTGCTATCATATGAGATAAATTACATAACAATGATGCTTTCTTCACTCTATTAGTGTTTTAGTCTGGTGTAGAATAGATGACAATACACAGTAATAGTACAGTGAACAAAAATAAGTGACTCAATAGCTCGCTCTTACAAATATGTTCTGGTTTTCGGTTTCTCTTAGATTTTTTTGATGCTCGGAAATTAGGAAGATGCTTTTTCTCGTCTATTTGCTCCATGAAAAGGCTTCTGGCGGTTTTACAAAGTAGTCTGTCCTTAAAAATCTTTCTCTTTTTTTTTTACAAAATGGTCGAAAAGTATAAAATATTTAGTATTTTATTTATATACAATAATTATGCTGATATTAGAATACAAATTCATTGTCTCACCATAATTACTTTGTGTACGTACGCTTATTGTGCATTCTATTTTAAACACGTGCGTTGACAACAATGACTCAAGTAACGACTTTTATCAAATATTCAAATTTACATTGCGTTTCGACTTCATTCGGAGTACAGTGTACATAATTGAAGTGTTGTTCACCTAAAAGCCACTGCTTGGAAATTGAATTGAAGTGTTGTTATGTCTTCGACGAAGTGAGTATTGTTTTCATTATTTCATTTGTTTTATTTATTTAGCTTCTTAGTACAAGTTAGTTTAACGAATATTTGTAACTAGCTTTTACCCGCGACTCCGTCCGCGCGGAATAAAAAAATAGAAAACGGGCTAAAAATTATCCTATGTCCGTTTCCTGGTTCTAAGCTACCTGCCCACCAATTTTCAGTCAAATCGATTCAGCCGTTCTTGAGTTATAAATAGTGTAACTAACACGACTTTCTTTTATATATATAGATATCTGATTTTGATTATTTTATGTACTGACTTAAAGTTTTCTACTGTGCTTAGAAGGCAGTAACGTGTTTTTAATTAAAGATTTAATTTTCGACTACGTCGATTCATTTTATTGCTGTTAATATCAAAGATTATAAAATCTCAACTCCTGTTTACCTTACTCCAGGTCGACGACTGATCACATGACGTACAAATAGTAAAATGATTTTTTAAACGTTCAAAAAATTTAAAATAGATTTTTAATATATACAAGATGGAACTAGTAGCTAGTAGCTAGTAGTAACTAGTAGCTTGCAAGTAACTTCATCATCATCATCATCATCAGCTCACTATGCGTCCCCACCGAGGGGCTCGGAGCCTACCCCAAGTTAGGGGTGACTAGGCCATAGTCAACCACGCTGGCCAAGTGCGGATTGGTTGACTTCACACATATCATTGAATTTCTTCTCAGATATGTGCAGGTTGCATCACGATGTTTTCCTTCACCGTAAGAACGTCGGATAAATGTACATATGTAAATCGAAAATCGAAAAACACATTGGTACATGGCGGGATTCGAACCCAGGACCTGCAGATTGCAAGTCAAGTGCTTAAACCCCTGAGCCACCGACGAGTAACTTGTCTTGCAAGTAACTTGCTCAAACTGAATACTCCATAAGACCAGATGCGATGAAATTCAAATGAATAGATAGTTTAGTTCGTTATTTAGTATACGTATCGTAGCGTCTAACAGTGGAAGTGGCGATCGCTTATCAGTGATAACAAGAATTGTGTCAGTATGATTAAAGTATTTTTATGTATGTTATTGTTTATGACATACGTATTTACTGATAGGTGAGTGTACATTCTTTGTATTCGTAAAGTTCGATAGATCCAAATGTTTATGTTATAAAGTAATTTTTTGAATAAGTTAATTCTTATGGACTTGTCTTTGTCTGCTTTCTTGGTAATGTCTGAGCATAAGTACGTGATATTACTTGGATTCGTTTAGTTAACGAATGAGTTAAATAATAATAAGTAAGGTATGGGATGCATCTTTATTTTTTATACAGATTTTTTCCTGCTATTATGATTGTGAACGAAAACTAAGTGAATCAATACATAAAAATTTTTTGCGTCCGTAATTTCAGAGGAAGACCCAAACCGAAGATAATTATTGATAATGACGCTGGCGGAGATGACGCGATGGCTATATTCCTTGCCTTACTATACGAAAAACATTTTGACGGGTAAGTTTTAAATATTATTAAAATCCTCAATAGAATATGTACATTGGACTGCGTTAAAATACCCAAATAAAATCGAAACAATTTCAGTCCACAAATCATGTATGAACATTTTAAAAATGGAAGTATAGATTTGTAAAAATATTTAACATTGCTTTGTTTTTTCAGACCAAAGCTGATCGGCTTAACAACTGGCAATGGTAACACAAATTTGGAAAACGTTTGCAGAAATAATCAAAGAATACTAAAAGCAGCAAAAAGACAAGATGTAAGTGAACTATTTAATTAAAGTATAAAAGTAGCTTTATAGAGAGTTTTACAATATTTAAGACATAAAGTAAAGTCGTTCTGAATTCTATTTATCAAGTTTGATTGGTTTTTCTGTTAGTACTAGTAACTGTTGACCTCGACTCTGTTAGCGCAAAATAAGAAAAAATCCACATCTAAGCCACATTTCAGCGAGATGCATGCATTGTGGAGATACCTTCAAATGATCATCCATCCATACAAATATTCGTATGTATAATATTAGTAAGATTAATATGGGTTACTGCAGGGGAACCTAAACTAAAACATAATATTTTTTTGTTGTTTTCAAAAACATTTTCCACAGGTTCCGATTTACAGAGGATCCCACGCATCTCTTGTGGTGACACCTTCCGTTACAGACTATTATGGGAAAGATGGTTTAGGAGACTGTGGACTGTATATGTCGGGCTTAGCACCACTGAAGGAGCAAAGTGCTGTCACAGCACTCATTGAACTATCAAAGATCCATGAAGGTAAATATAGTAAAACAAGGATATCTGAGCCGGTGAAAGAGGCGCTACTGTCGCGGTTAATTCTGACAGAAAATATGTATAAAAAATGGGATAAAAGCAAGAATACATGTACGTTACAGTACGAAAAGCATATTGTGACCATTTTTTATATTAACAGGGAAAGCTAGTGAGCTGTTAAAATTTTTGACTTGGTCACTGGTTCAGATTGCCTCATCGATCTATAATCTTTTTGAACAAGCCTTTTTGAACGTGTATAAGAGATTTGTTGACAGACATAGGTTAAAATCAAGAGTTACGAGATATAAAAGTTGACTCTTAATGAAATCATGAAATGATTTAATACAATCTCCCATACTCCTTGCTTTTGTTTCAGGTAATTTGATAGTAGTAACATTAGGAACTTTAACCAATGTGGCACTAGCAATCAAATTGGATCCCGATTTCTTGGGTCGATTAAAACAATTGTATGTCGCAGCCGGACATATACAAAGTGAGTGTTTCCTCCATACTAATAAGAGATTTAAATAAATACAATGAATAAAAAGGTATTTTGTTAAAATAATGTTCGATTTTACAGTTGAAACTGAGAGTGTGAAGCGGAATTTAGACCTTACTTAATTTTAAATAATTTTCAGATGAAGAGAATCCTGACCCAGAATTCAACGCAAGTATGGATATAGAAGCGTACCACATCGTCACCCAATACGCTACACCTGATAAAGTGACCATATTTCCATTCTCACAAGTGAAAAGTTGCCTGAACTTCACACGAGTAAGTTCGATTACATTTTTATAGTGAGAAGAAGTTTTTATCAGGAATCTCATAGTATCAAGTTTAGCCGAGCATTTCAGTTTTTAAGTGTACATTTTGTATGTTCTATATTAAAGAACTGCATTAGATGCTAATTTCATATTGTTTTTATAGAATTGGAGGTTGGAATCATTGGGTAAAATTAATACAGATATAATGCGTGCACAAAATCTATTTGAAAAAATAGCTATAGACAAAAATGAGGAGTGGCAGGCATTGGACCCAGCGGCAGTTGCGGTTGTTATTAATGAAGATTTAGTTGATGAATATAAATATTCAAAGAATAGTATTATTACTTGCGGTAAGCCTTTAAACCCTTCAAACTTATATTAGACGCTTGTGCTGGAACGTGATGTTCAAAACCACGGCCTCACTATAATTAATTAATTTACTACACTATAGGTTATTTGTATCAACATATAGGATATTGCTGGTCGTTGTTTTATTTTTTTATTTTTTTACATTTTCAGGTGAACAAAGAGGAATAAACACTAATCATTTCGTTGCAAAGGAAGATGCAAACGTCAAGCTAATATATTCAGTAAAACGAGAAGAATATAAAGAATTTTTATTGAATGTGTTTTCAAAAGACGCATAAATATTGTGTTAGATAATAATTGTCGTTTAATTAAATCAGTCTAACTATAAAATGTATGCAAATAAATTAAATTGCACTTTGTCTAATAATTACTTGTTATAAATTTTATTCCAATAACCAATACATTCTGTACGTAAGTTAACGATAATTGATAGATGCTGATACTCAATAAATGCTGATCAAATTACATTTGCGGTTAATTTGATAATTTAGACTTTAGGGGCATTGCCCTTAATTAGGCAGTGTTCCAAATACATTCTAGCTTAAACATAAATATTACCTTTTATACCGTAACTAGCGCTAACATGCGATCTTTAGCAATAAGTAATCAAGTACTTATACCGAAAACATTTTGTTGATACATATTTATAGTGAAACATATAGTGACGTTTAGGTCAATAATATCAACCAGCGGCGTTCAAAGGGTTAAAATACGTGTTTAACTTAACAGTATTTAAGAGTTTTTTTTTTGGAGTTGTCTTGTCTGGCATTACACTGCATACCAAGTTCAGTTGTTCATTTAAAGATAAATATTATTTTAAAAGAGCACCAATGTTTAGTAGGGATTTATACCATCTCTCTAGCAGATGGTGAAAAACATCAAATACCTTTCAAGTTAGTCTGTTCTCTTTTTCAAATGAAACCATAGATGGCGCTGTCTGACAACTACAGTAAATTATATACTGATAGAATCTCAAGGAATCAAAGAATATTGAGAAAAAGAATGTATGGATCTTAATATTATAATAATAATCATACGAAAAAAAAAGCGAAATAAGTAACTAAAAAAGAAATAA